>NC_082655.1:25609275-25912306 GCF_028023285.1 Balaenoptera ricei
ATTTTATTTTTTTATTTTTTATTTTTTTGGCCACACCACACAGCTTGTAGGATCTTAGTTCCCCGACAAGGGATAGAATCCGTGCTCCCTACAGTAGAAGCGCGGGGTTCTAACCACTGGACTGCCAGGGAATTTCCATTTTATTTTAAATCAAAATAATTAACATATAATAGATACAGTTTTTCTGGACTAAAAATAGAAATAAAGATCCTTATTTTCAGATACATTATTTTGGCATCTGGATTCAAAGAGTTATGATAGATGACACATTGTTATTTAGATAAAGTTGTCAGGCTATTAAATTTCAAATAATATTTGTGGTATTAATAAAATATATTGTGGGGACAAAGGAAGGAGAAAAATTTACTGTTGATTTTGTTAAATATATTTGATAGGATTTTTCCCTATAAAATATATCTCACCTCTTTCTTGAACTCCATATCAAATTGTTAATATTTTCATCAGGTTGTACCACAAATCTTTAAGCTCAACATGTCCAAAACAAAGTCTTTACATTTTACTAAAACCTTATTTTCATATTCTCCACCCCCCCCATGATGACTCATCTACCTTAGACACTTCAGAATCATCTTCTCAACCTCCCATCCATTCTTTTTCTCAATTACTTGTTTAAATGATCCCATCTCTTAGAAAGAGGGATATACCTTTATCTCATCTCAGCCATTTATTCTTTTTTTTTTTTTTTAACTTGACTCACTATAGTCTTCTAATTGGTCCCTATGTCCCTAGTATATGCCTTCTTCATTCCAAATTTATCTTGATAAAGCATAAATTTGATCATGTAATTTTCTGCTTCACTAACACAAACCAGCCAAAAGCCAACCAACCAGTTAACAAAAGCAAAAAACTTTGATAAATCTGTGTGGATTATATTATGAGAAATCAATTTAGGAAATTAATTTTAAATAATATATAGTAAAGTATAAACTTCTTGGAATGTCATATTGAAGCTTTTATAATTTGCCTACTAATTTTCAGTATGTTTACAAACAACATGGAAAACAACAAAGAATCTGGCAATTTAATTAAGTGAAAGTCAGATAAAGGGCTCTACTGAATACTTATTTTCTAACTACAAGCAGTTAAAGGTGTTGACACTTTACCTCTGTAGCCCTCAGCACATTTAGCGTAGTACCGTGGACAGAACAGCTGTTTGGTAATAGTATGTATTTGAATGAGAAGTAAAATAATTTGCCCAAAGAACTTAGCAAGAACCTCACTTAATAAAGTAGTTTTTAGTTCAGAAATGTGTGCATAATCAAAGACACAGAAATGCCATCTGGTGGTAACTTACACAAAGCAGCTGCATTAAATGACTTCTACTGCTAATAGGAGGTAAACCAGAAGTTTGGGGTTGACAATATAACTTTTCAAGCAAAAAATCATATTAAAGGTAAATAATTATAAATACACTATTGTTCACATAGTTCACCTTGCTAACTAAAACATTCACCTCCAGGATATTTGGCTGGAGTCAAGTAGAGTTTCACTGACAATACAATGGAAAAAATCTCATTAATTATAACTTCCAAGTGCGATACATACATATACACATGCATGGAATATGATGTATTAATACAGTAGCACTTGTATACAAATGAAACAAATATGAGGGCATGCTCAAAAATGTTTTACCAATACAAGTGTATAATCAAAAATATTTCTATATTGTGGTTGTAAACGTGTGAACTAAACACAGAAGAAGAAGAAAAAAAAACTTTTTGTAAGTATTTTTAACAACTTCCTAAATAGCTTTGATGCAAAGTTACAGGAGCCAGAATTCTGTAAAATACCAATGTCTTACTTTATACTTGGCTATGAGTAAAATAAGGTAAGATTCATAATGAAAAATATTTCTGGATCTTACCTCTAGTATAGATTTCAGTAGTTTATTTGAAGCCAAAGTGTTCAATTCCCAAGTCAGACAGTAAAAGAAAAGGGTGAAAAGATTAAATTAGCTATGTATTTTTTACATATATTCTACATATATTTATAAACATATATGTTTATATGTTTTACAACATATTTATTTATAATATCAAAATTAATAATTGCAGTCTACTTCAACTAGAATCAGTTTATTTAGGAATTCCATTGGCGATCTCCTTTTTTGTAGGTGATTGAGGTATTTCTATTCAGCAGCACATTTAATGAGAAATAAATGAAACTATGGCATGGTCCTTCCAGCAAGTACATCTTGAGTTGGCTCCATGTTAGTAAATAAATCAGAAGAGTCAACGAGGTCATTTGAAGATGTCCCATGGTAATTGAAACAGAGATTGTGTCTACTTCTTTAAAAAAAGACATGGGTGACTTCTTTAAAAAAAGACATGGGTGACTTCTTAATCAGCCCTCCACTTTTTTCTTATGGAAATTCCTGTACTAGAAAAGGGCACGACTCTGGGGAGAAATTTGTTTGAATAATCACATCTTCACAAAGGAGAAGATTGTTCAGTACTGAGGTTTTAAAAAAGGAGAGATTTTTTCCAATAACAGATACTGTTAGCAATGCCTCATAAGACTTTTAAATCAAACACGTTAAAATTAGGACTCTCAGGGGTCCACTGAGCCATTCCCCTAAAAGAGCAGCACTGGTCTGACTCTTCCTGCTGAAGTTGGAGATTAATACTGGAGATTTGGGAGGAAATATGGCTACAGAAATGTAAAAACACTTTAAGTTACAAATTATTTTAAAAACTCATTGAAGTTCAAGAAAAAATGTAACAATAAATTATTTTCTTAATTTATACAATACTCGTTTGGCCCCAAAACAATGCAATATTCACTGTTAGTTTAATAGGCTTCAATTTCCATTAGCAGTATTTAAATTCCTTTATATTAATGAATGATCTGCATTTACACATAATAGCTTTTAATAAAAGTTATAGACTAAACCTTTTAGTTATCAATAATCTAACATTTAGGTGTAGTGCTAAGGATAAAAAAGAAAATAAAAACTGACATTTCATTTTGTCCCAACAAATAACTGAAATTAAGTATCTACCTGAGATCATCTTAGTCTATTCTAACAGGAGAGGGAGCAATTCTACCCCCAACCTCTGACTGCTCTTGAAGACCAAAAGGCAGACTTATGCTTTCATCTACTTCTGCTAGAAAAGAAAGTTTTACTCCTGGAAGTTTTCATGTAGAATCTGCGTGTTACATTGGTTATTTGTGGCCATGTCATATTCTCAAATTATTTTTAACAAAACTGATGATAGAATAGTGTCATATGCCAGGGATGGGAGGTATTTGTGGGATAGCAGTGAGTGCAGTGGTTAAGAGTTTAATATTGGAATCAGATGGCATGGTTTGGATTTGAATCCCAATACTTATTTGCAGTGTGACCTTCATAAGTTACTTACCTTGCCTACATTTCGTTATCTGTAATATATGGTTAATAATAGTATCTCATAGTGCCATTGAAAGGAACACATTTAAAGTACTTAGAAAAGTGCCTGGCACATACAACACTAAATAAATAATAGCTATTATTCTCAGAATAATAATTATTACTATAAGATATAATTTTGCTCAAAAACAGAATTTCTTTCAGTCAAAATTTTGTTCCGACTAAGAAAATTACAGTGAATAGCATAAATGTTATTAAGAGCAAATAACACATTTTACAATAATAGTTTGAAAATAAAATCAACTTAATGGTGTTCAAATTGAATAACATAAGGAACCCTGTATATTAATCAAATACAGAATGGATATACTATCACAGTAATTGTTATTCAGTAGTTACTCTTTAAACATTGCTAACAAAGATCTTATCATCTAGTAGGAACCAAATAGAATTCATAATATTAGTTGTACATGATTCAATACAATGTAAATTTTATGAATTTGTCATTAGGGCTTTCTTTATCATTCTGAAGTTGAGTTCTGATCCTAGTAGAGAATTTTTATGTAATATCATAACTAATTTTAATGAAGCTATCACTAACCTTTCAGTAGTGCAGACAGCGTCATCTAGGATAGGTCATCAAAGACAAGTGATATTTGTACCATTTAATACAATGGGCAAAGCCTCTTTTATCTCACAGCTGTTTACTTCATTGATTCTGCCCTCCTTCCTGAAAATCAGAACCAATAGGGATTTTGATTAATTCCTTCAGTCCGTATATTTAGGCCTTTATCTCTAACTTGTCTTAAACAAATATTTCCACAAGATAGCTAGCTAGCTAGCTAGCTAGATAGACAGACAGACAGGTAGACAGACTACAAGAATCATGGGTACTTGAAGTAACAAGTCATTCTCGTTCTTTAATAATTCAAGTAAAACATCTTTTCTTTAATGGGAAAAACAATAAGCAAAAAAACTCATTGAGACACTCTAATAAAAAACCTGTACACCAGTATGGTACATTATTATTCATTGTTTCAATGTACTAAAATTTGCTACAATTTAAAAGTTGAAATAAATAAGTTGGGTGGGGGTCAAAATATAAGATGCTTCCAAAATGTAAAATCAAAAATAGAATTAAAAACTTCAAGGCACCCTTTCCACAATTCAAAAAAAAAAAATGAATTTTGCATTCCACTGTAGCATATGCGCAACTCAGAACATGATGTCGAGGCAATTATGTTATTAACTGATTGTTTTCTAAGAAAAGCAGATGGTAAAATAAATTATGTTCTTGGGAATTTTTCTTAGACTTCCTATTTCTAGAGAGCATTCTTCCATGAAGAATTAAAACAGTTAGTGAAAGGGCTCCCATATTAAGTCGCTAATGGAGAAATGTTTCCCTGTCCACATTACCAGTGAAATTTTGCCATTCTGGATTTACTCTTTTGGGTAAAAATCCAGTCTTTGAAATAGGAACACCTAAGGATAGTTTTAAGTTATCATTGGTTTTATTTGGGTACCAGAGAAGACAAAGGTCTGCAGCTGGTCCAGACACCTGTTGGGAGTCAGATCTTATAAGTTTAATGAGCTGCTCTAAAATATGCATTGAGTATAGACTTAGAACAAGTAACCAATATGTTATACAGGTATCCCCCACCGTTCTTTTTATTTTATTTTATTGATTTATTTTTTATACAGTGGGTTCTTATTAGTTATCTATTTTATACGTATTAGTGTATATATGTCAATCCCAATCTCCCAATTCATCCCACCACCACCGCCACCCCAACTTTTCAAACGTTTGCTTCATTTTCATGAAAGATCTACATTAGTACCTGTTTTCACTAACCAAAAGCAACCTGAAGAGGATTTTTCACTTTTACGAAAAGAAGTGAAAGGTGAAAATGGCGTTCAGCATTGTTTTGTAGTTAGCTGTTGTAGAGGCAGTGTGCACCCTGGGCAGTGAGAGTGACACCACCAAGCTCCTTTCCTGGGAACTACACTCAGCATCTCAGCGTCAAGCTGCCACAGCTTTGAACTATGTCTGTTGCATCTATGCTTTATCTCAATTTATTTTGTGCATGTATTAGTAAGACGTGTCCTAAGGTAATTGCTTCTTCGCTTTACTCTTTATGGCTTACAAAAGGTTTCATAGGAATGCTTTGTTTTTGGATAGTGGGGGAAACCTGTACCCCTCTTTTCACATAGCCAGAACACAGTCTTGGACACTGAGGGTTGAAAGTGAAGTGGTACCCCTCACTATTACACCTAAGAAATCACTCACAAAATATGTGTTTCTAATCTCCACAGCTCTGAGCTCTGCTAGTTGAGGTCTTACTTCCTAAGAGGACAAAGGAAGTCCACTAGGGGATGCAACAATTCCGTTTTTCTT
The DNA here is from genome assembly GCF_028023285.1 of Balaenoptera ricei. Taxonomy (NCBI): domain Eukaryota; kingdom Metazoa; phylum Chordata; class Mammalia; order Artiodactyla; family Balaenopteridae; genus Balaenoptera; species Balaenoptera ricei. The sequence continues at coordinate 25,615,044 of NC_082655.1, forward strand.
GTAACGGAGTTTGTCCCCTGACTGTATTGAGCTTCTTAAACCACTCCATCAACAGGCAAATAAAGGATTTACTGTATTGACTGTGGTGATTGATCCTGATTATAAATGGGAGATAGAGTTGCTGGTGTACATTGGGATCAAGAAGGAGTATGTATGGAAGCCAGTAGATTTTGTAGTCTGCCAATGAATACTTTGCACAGAAATAAATTAATGAAAAATTACAGCAGATATCAACAGGTTCATAAATGGCTCAGACACTTCAAGAATAAAGATTTGGGTCATATCATCATGACCAGCTGAAGTGGTGGCTGAGGGCAAAATATGAAACACATGGTGAAGAAAGAAATATAGACACCAAAAATGGCTTTGTGAACAATTGCAGGAAAAAAAAAAAAAAAGAATGGGATAACTATCAGTATTTTCTCCCTTGCTTTGTTATGGACATATTTGCATATGTATAGACCAATTTTTGTTCTTTCTTCTTCTATTTCTCTGCAATTTAATATAGGGCATGTTGGTGGTGGTTAGCCTTGTCATATAGGCTTTAAGATGTCAAGAGGCTTTGTGACTGAGCTAGGTGATGGGAACTAACAGTAACTGCTGGGAAAGTGCATCTTTCCCTTGGAGGAGAAAGTAAACATGTCTTCATCTATACAAAGGCAGGCTCCCCTGTTCAGTGTTGATTTCTCCAATGGGAGGCACTCACAAGAGACTTTATGGCAAAAAAGAAACAAAAGGTGCTGTCCCTCAACAGGCAGATGGGTTCAGGGGCTTCATCAAATGGCAGATGTATAGTTTTACCAGAGGTTTCACGGCCTTCTCCCTGAAAATTGCCTACTTTGCGGTTACACACAGCTGAGATCGTCAGCAGCAATTCCCAGTGATTCTTGCACTTTCTGATTTACTGAATGCTGGAAGCCACTTCCCTGTCCTGACTGTCACTCTCCAGGCTCTTCTCCAGCTTTGTAAACTTTCGATTTCCTGTGTTAATCCTTCTTGTCTAAGTAACAGAGAAGTTTCTCTTTTCCCATTAGAACTCTCTGATACAGTAATGCTATATTTTCTCCTAACAAACACTTGAAATTACTGCTCTGAGGAAAATGAAAGCTTCTCTTCTCAACATAATTCATGTCGCTAAAATCTCAGCTTCTCCCCATCTTTTGGATAAAACTGTAGGTTTGTGTATTTTGAAAGGAGATCTAAAATGACTTTTATCTCCACTAATATAATATCTCTCACTGTGATAGAGGAAGGCTAGAGTTGATTACATCCTGACTTAGACCTCCGTTCAGCATTTTCTTCTTTTTGAATCAGGTCCCTCCACCACTTTGTACTGTGTCTATCCCGAGTGAACAAAGAATCCGCAGTGCTCATATAATCTGTCAAATACCAGTATGTATACTTACCATCATTCTCGCCTACTTTCCAACAGCTTTCTATCAAGTGTGCTGTACTTTCTGCATGTGCACCTTGTATTATTCATCAAACTTTTCTCCTATTCGCCCTTTCTCCAACCACACAGGCCCATTCTTCCCAAAACTACTTTAATATTTCAAGATAAGTTTTGGCAATTTATGTTCACTTTTTTTTCCTTCATAAGGACCACAGACAAAGGCAATTTAGTCAATTAAAAATTAGATGATTTGTAAGCACAAAGAAAGTTGGGATAGTGAGTGGAACGCTTAAGTCTCAGTGTCTTTAAAACTCCTTATGTATTGGGGGTGAACAAACTCTTTGCTGGTATTACATAAGTTGACAAGGTTTAAAGCGTGTATAGGCATTTCGTACGATAACTCCTAACAGCAGTTTATTAGCTCTGCTCCCATTCTATATAGATCTCCTCTAATACTTTCTTCATGTTCTTTCCGCTAACAGGTCATTTATAAAATCATTTAAAACATGTTAGACGTTCAGGAAGAATTCCTGGTGCGTAGAGGCTCTTGAGCTGTTTCTGCATATCACTTTTTTCACATGTTTATAATGAGGCCTTTTTTTCCCAATTTAATTCAACTTTATTTAACAGCATTGCCTAAGTATCAACCATGGCCCTGGAATACAATTATGTTCATCCTTTCCAGAAATAGTAAAAGAGATACATTTTTCCTATAAATGTATTACTTTAAATTTTACTTAGTCTTTCTTTGTAAAACTGAATTATTTTAATTATAAAAGCAATACATGCTTTTATATTAAAAAATAAAGATATTTTAAAAATAAAATTAAACAGAAGAAAATATTGGATTGGCCAAAAAGTTCGTTCAGGTTTTTCTGTAACATGGGAAAAAACCTGAACAAACTTTTTGGCCCACCCAATACCTGTGGCTCCCATTCATCTCCAAACCTTTGCCCCAAAGTAACAGGTTTTTCATTTAATATTTTTATTTTTAATAGCACTTACCACCATAGCTTTATACCTAAACCTACATCTCTACTTGTTGATTTATCAGAGTTGTGTAGTATCTTTTGACACCAGCAATGAAAACTATGGAATTAATGTGCTTTACTTCTCATCTATCTTAGCCACTCCATTTTCCAACTGAAATAAGTGTATATAGACATTTTTAGTTTTTTAAATTACATTTGGTACTTAAAAACTTATTTTAAAACATTTTTATCAAGGAAAAAATCAAGGAATAAGTACACATGGTAGCAAGAACTGAAGAGCTTATGATAAAAAGAGTACTAATCTCTCCTTCTTACCCCACAGGGAACATTTTAAAGCTATTTTTATTTTCAGTTTTCTGGGTGCTGTTACCTCAACAATTCTAGATAAATAAATGTATACCTCTATTATTTTATATATTTTTAGATAATATATATATTGACTCTCTGGGGAAAAAAAAATAGAATATCACTCACTTACCCTACCCTCTTTCTTTTCTTTGTCTCCTCCTAATGGGAACAAAAAAAAAAAAAAGAGAGAGAGAGAGAGAGAGAGAACAATGCCCTGAAAGTCAATGAAGAAAGTATATCAAAGAGAAGCATGTGTAACCAGTAGGGTTATATTGCATGATAGGTGATGAGAGAAGGACTAAGAATTTATCATTGAATTTTATAAGATGAAAGACATTGGTGTTTATTACAACAGCAGTTTTTATGGAGTTGTTGGGGAAGAGGTTGATTAGAGTGGTTTTAAGAGAGAGCGAGAGGTGAGGAGTTGGAGACATGGATTATTGACTGTTCATTTCAGAAGACTGACTGCAAAAAAGACTAGAGAAATGGAGTAGTAGTTGGTGGGGGAAACAAACAAGAGAAGTATTATTTTAAAGTTCAGAGAAACACTAGCATTTTTGAACCCTGATGGGTATGAACTAGAGAGTGAAAAAAATTATGATGTAGTAGATAGAAAAGAGAATAACTGGAATGATGTTCTTGATTAGGAGAAAACATAGATGATCTAGTGCTCAAGAGGATAGGAGATGGTAGGTGGGTAAATAGAATGCTGAGAGTCTGTAAAATTTTCTTTTTGATTGATTTGGATTTCTCAGTGAAGTAGGAAATAAGGTTACCAACTTGTGACTTTGTAAGGCCAGTAACAGAAGATGTAAAATAATTATCCAGGAGAATATAGACCCACATCATTACTGCCCATAGGTTACAAATGATTGTGATTTGAAGCAAGATTTCCTTTTGACTGGAAAAAAGAAAAGAAAAGAAACCACTTAGTTTGGAGGAATATAATATTTTGAATAGATATTTTATAATTAAAAAATAAAAGCCAAAGAACATTTGCAAATAGAAAAGCAAATTAAAATTACATGTGAATATCTTAACACCTCATACACAGATTAAGATACTTAATTGATGGGCTTATATTTCAAGTCAGTAATTTTTATCCAGAGTACTAGAGTTTTTAAATAAGAATGGAGAGACAGATTACAGGCATAATTTTGTGTATGCTTTCAGAAGGATAGAACATTTTTAGTAACATCAGAATAATCTTTTCTTTTTAAACAATAAGAACTACTACTTTTACTGGTCTTCTGTGAATAGAACTTTTTTTTTTTAAACTTGCTTTTGCAGTAGAAAAAATCAAGTTGCTTAACACAATAGTATGTAAACCCTGTCGTTGGCTCTCTTACCTCATCTCATACTACGCTACCCTTGGATCATTCTATTTCAGCCACAGTGGCCTTTTTGTTGTTACATGAATATGCCAAGCACCTACACACCTTAAGGATTTATACTTACTCAACCTGCATATATGCTTATATTTCATGTACTCTCACTGTTAAAAATTTTACTGTCATAAACAAAGCACCTATGCTCTCTCATTTCCTGCATTGTTTTACTTCACAGGACTTATTACCATCAAGAAATTATGTGTTTCACTTATTTGTGTATAAACTTTCTCCACCCATGTGAATATATAAAGCGGGGATTTTAATCTTTTTGATTTGTTATTCCCAGCACCAAGAATCATGTCTTTATGATAGTCAATAAAATTATAGAATTGAAAAAAAAATCAAAAAATTAGGTACTCAAAAGGTAATTATTTTTCTTTTTATTATGATTTCTGGCAAACTTAACAACTACACATTCCCTTTTTAACATCATATAAGGCTGCCTTGTGCCATGACTGGATTTCGTTTTGTTTTTGTAACATAGACCATCCTCTGTGTACCTCCTCGTGTGCTTGCAGAAAGCACGTTTTTAGTATCCTCTTTATGAATTGTACTGTCAGGAGGTTTTTTTTTTCATTCAACATACTTGTAAATTGTTATGAATAATTATCGCTGGGTATTTTCATTCCTTTCTGTTTTTGATGCACAGTAACTTATTAGTTAACCCTCTGCCCTGGGTATATTCTAATCTTTGTGTAACATTCTATAGTACTACTCTGTGACTATCAGAGAAAGGTTTTAGTCTTCTTTTGATAGAAATAAAATTCTTGGCAAGGACTGAGTTTTTAATAGAGCTGCAAATAGACCATCCATTCTCATGTTTGAATCAAAGACAACATGAAACTTCATATACAAAGCCACTCAATACCCACTCCCCACCTCCGCAGTTTTAGCTACTGAGGCATATTGCTGTCCCACCACCACGTAGGCTACAGTGCTACACAATAATATTTATTTATTGAATAAAATTAATACTAGTGTGTTTCTTTAGTCCCCCAAACTAATTCTAACTTCTAAAGAGTCTTTTGTTGTTATTGTTATTTTTACTATTTCTTCCAAAAATCTTTAGGACCTTTATCCAAGGGAAAAGAACTGGAGGAGAGTGAGGGCCACCAGTTTCTAGTACAGATTTTGGATTGAGGTTAATTTTTTTTTAATCTCTTTTTTTATTTGTAATAAATTTCTGCAGAATCAACCTCAAAGAGGATTGTATATTATACCCTCCTCTGTAACCAACATGATATTTGTATTGCTCTTTAGTTTAGATGGCATGGTAATATAACTAATATTTATTCATCTTACAAAAATTGATAGTGGAAACAGATATGCCCTTCAATTCACAATTTCCAACATATATTTAATTCTGTTCTGGTTGCTTTATTGTAGCATATTTACGTTATTTTTATCTGCAAATTAGAAGAAAAAGGCAATTTTGCTTAAACTATAAATAATAAAACAATTCATTTTAAACATTTTGCTAACAACTGTGTGATAAATAAAAATCATGACTTATCAAAAGCCCATCCAGAATGTACTGTTTGGTTTCCGTATGAAGCCCCATACATTTTAACAAAATATTTTACACTATTCAGTTAATTTATTGTTTTCTTAATGATTAACTTTAAAATTCTAACTTTTTTCAAAGCAAACTTCCAGCTATTTCAAAGGAATTTTTTCCATTTCTTTTTAGTAAAAAGAGTGTAAAGTTGTAGTCTACCTCAGTTCTGCCATTAATCCAGATGTCATCCATTAGAAATTATGTTCAACAGGGGCTGGGAATTTGTCTCATAACATATAAGAGTGTCTAACTTACTTATAATAGGTAATCAATAAATACTCATTGAATGAATAATTTCCTGGCAAACTCAATAGTCTGGATCTTAATTTCCTTTTCTTTAAAAAGGGGGAGTTGAATGAGGATATCCAGGATTAACATTCAAGATTTTATCTGATAAAATTATAAAACTAGTCTAAGAATTTGTTCTTGGACCTGACAACTGAGAAATAAATTTTTAGAATTCTGCTTGTGTATTTAATAGAGAGAAGATAATTAAATTAATTTAATACCAGTGAAAGTGAACTTATCTCTGCAGTTAGCTACTATTCAGCTTTTCAGTTGGAAGTTAGATACATGCTTGTAAAATAGTTGTATACATTTAATAAACCATAAATTAAAACATTATCTGACTACATATGCTACAGATTTTTTTTTCTTTTTATTTTATGTATTGTCCTAAAATATAATTTCATCCAGGAAAATAGGATTTTTCCAGGAGAAAAATCCAGAAGCCTGAAATTTCTGTCACTCTTCATTCTTCATCATTATGATCTAATGATGTTGTATTTGATAAGCATATCAGTTCTGATGTGTATTTGTCTCTCCTGAATTGTATAAAGCACATTTCAGTTACCCAGGCTAGAGATTTTATTCTTTAAACTGGTCACCGTGCCTCTGGCCACACTTAGAATTTAGATTGCAAAGGAATATTCAATCTTTCTTCTAATAGCACTCAGCCTATTGAATATTTAATTATTTTCCTTAAAATGGTAAACAGTTGGAAATACTTTCCTCCTAAAGGGACAGCATTCTTTTTCTATTCTCTTATGAAGCTAATATATTTTATTTTAATTGCAATACTTACCATTAACAAAGAAGATTGAACATGTTTTGTCATTTAATTCCTATTTATTTATAAAATATTACTACAAAGAACAGAAAATTGAGTTACTGTATGTAACACATTAAAAGGGGCAGTGTAGCCAAGGACAGTAGTATTGCTTGAAAGCATGGGCTACGTAGTCAAGCCACACATCCGAATTCTTTTTTTTTTTTAATAGATATTTATTGGAGTATAATTGCTTCACAATACTGTGTTAGTTTCTGTTGTACAACAAAGTGAATCAGCCATATGCATACATATGTCCTCATATCCCCTCCCTCTTGAGCCTTCCTCCCACCCTCCCTATCCCACCCCTCCAGGTTGTCACAAAGCAGCGAGCTGATCTCCCTTTGCTATGCTGTTGCTTCCCACTAACTAACTATTTTACATTTGGTAGTGTATATAGGTCGCTGCTACTCTCACTTCGCCCCAGCTTCCCCCTCCCCACCCCGTGTCCTCAAGTACATTCTCTATGTCTACGTCTTTATTCCTGCCCTGCCACTAGGTTCATCAGTACCATTTTTTTTTTCAGATTCCTTATATATGCGTTAGCATACGGTATTTGTTTTTCTCTTTCTGACTTACTTCACTCTGTATGACAGACTCTAGGTCCATCCACCTCACTACAGATAACTCAATTTCATTTCTTTTTATGGCTGAGTAATATTCCATTGTATATAGCACATCCTAATTCTTGATTCAACTCTACTAGCTGTGTGATCTTGGAAAAGATCAACATAAACCTCAATTTTTTTCACCTTTAAGACTGGGTAACATATAAGATTTATTTCATAGGTAATGAGGTAATACATATAAAACACATAGTGTAATTCTTGAGAAAAAATAAGCATTATCTTATTATTGTATATTATTGACTGATATGTATATGATCAAAAATGTGACTGTTGTCAAAGAGCATTGCTTTTAGTTGCATTATGGAAAAAATGTTTAAAAAGCTGTGCGAAATGCACTTGTGGATTTATTCATTTATCTTAGACTTCACTGCTAAATTGAGAATGGAAGCTGAATTGCTAAAACAAGAAGTTTAAAAGGTAAGAGAACAAATGATTAAATTTTTAGGCAACTGACTTAGGAAAAGAAAATAAAAAAGTATACATGCATACAAATTATAGACCCTTGAAAATAAAATATTGAAATTAGGCCAACTAATAACCCTGCAATGGCCTCTAAGTGTTAACGTGAAAGGAAGAGTCACAGTCTCTCATTTTAAATCAAAAGATAGAAATGATTACGCTTACTGAGAAGGCATATAGAAGGCTGAGACAGGCCGAAAGCTAGGCCTCTTGTACCAGTTAGCCAAGTTGTGAATGCAAAGGAAAGGTTCTAGAAGATAGTTAAAAGTGTTACTCCAGTGAATACCCAAATGATAAGGAAAGTGAAACAGCCTTACTGCTGGTAATGGAGCAGGTTTTAGTGCTCTAGAGACAAGTTCAAACCAGTCACAACATTCTCTTAAGCCAAAGCCTAATCCAGAACAGGGCCCTAACTTTCTTCAAGTCTGTGAAGGCTGACAGAGGTAGAGAAGCTGCAGAAGAAAAGTTTGAAGTTAGCAGAGGCTGTTCATGAGGTTTACGGAAAGAAGCCATCTCCGTAACATAAAAGTGCAAGGTGAAGCAGCAAGTGCTGATGCAGAAGCTGCAGCAGGTTATTTAGAAGATCTATCTAAGATAATCGGTGAAGGTGGCTACACTAAATAACAGATTTTCAGTACAGACAAAACAGCCTTATATTGGAAGAAGATGCTGTCTAGGACATTCATAGCTAGAGTGGAGAAGTCAACACCTGGCTTCAAAGCTTCAAAGGACAGGCTGACTCTCTTGTTAGGGGTAAATGCAGCTGGTGACTTAAAGCCAGTGCTGATTTACCATTCTGAAAATCCCAGGGCTCTTAAGAATTATGCTAAATCTACTCAGTGTGTGCTCTATAAATGGAACGACAGAGCCTAAAAATAGCACATCTGCTTACAACATGGTTTGCTGAATATTTTCATCCCACTGTTGAGACCTACTGCTCAGGAAAAAAAAAAAAAAAAAAAAAAGTTCCTTTAAAAATACTACTGTTCATCGGCAATGGACCTGGTCACCCAAGAGCTCTGATGGAGGTGTACAACAAGATGAATGTAGTTTTCATGTCTGCTAACACAACATCCATTCTGCAGCCCATGGATCAAGGAGTAATTTTGACTTTCAAGTCTTATTATTTAAGAAATACATTTGAAAAGGCTATAGCTGCCATAGATAGTGATTCATCTGATGGATCTGGGGAAAGTAAATTGAAAACCTTCTGGAAAGGATGCATCATTCTAGATGCCATTAAAAACATTTGTGGGTTTCAGCACTGCCCTTTTAGGGGTTGGGGCCGGAAGTGACGCCAGGCTGAGCAGCAACAACAGTTTTTCACGTGCGCGTACGGTACCAGGGTCAGGATATTAGAAATGAATACTCCCCAGTCAGTTTTCATCTTTGAACCTGCATTTTAATGGTAACCGAATTAATTTTGGCCTCAGAAAGTTACTATGGTATATTAGGTGTGCCAAAGTCAGCATCAGTGTGCCAAAGTCAGCATCAGAGTACCAAATCAAGAAGGCCTTTCACAAGTTGGCCATGAAGTGCCATCCTGATAAAAATAAGAGACCTGATGCTGAAGCAAAATTCAGAGAGATTGAAGAAGCATATGAAATACTCTCAGATGCTAATATTAAAGAATTACTAGAATATGATACACTTGGACATAGTGCTTTTACTAATGGTAAAGGACAAAGAGCTAGTGGAAGTCCTTTTGAGCAGTCATTTAACTTCAGTTTTGATGACTTATTTAAAGACTTTTTTTTTGGTCAAAACCAAAACACTCGGTCCAAGAAGCGTTTTGCAGATCACTTCCAGACACGCCAGGATGGTTCCAGTAGACTAAGGCACCATTTCTAGGAGTTTTCTTTTGGAGGTGGGTTGTTTGATGACATGCTTGAAGATATGGGAAAATGTTTTCTTTTAGTGGTTTTGACACCACCACGAATCAACATACAGTACAGACTGAAAATAGATTCCATGGATCTAGCAAGCACTGTAGGACTGCCACTCAATGAAGAGGAAATATGGTTACTACATACACTGACTGTTCAGGACAGTAGTTCGTCCTTTTTCTGTTCTCATTAAACCCAACTAGTTGACTCTTCTTCAATATCTTTGATGCAGAACCAATTTTTTGTGAACTATTTTGACAAGTGCATGATTTCACTTAACTTGACATAGCTATTAAATATATTTAAATTGCTTTTGACAAATTCAGCAATATTCAGTTAGTAGAGAAATAGCTAATTATTAATTTCCCTGATTAGGCAAGGTTCTTTAAGAAAAGATTATAATTCTGCCTGGTCTTTTTTCTCTACCTGCCCTTGGGCTTATTAACATGACCGGTTTTATTACCAAAGAAAGAATGAGTTTGCCTGATAAATATTTAAAGGTTAAATTTTAAAAGTTATTGTAGATTTAAATTGTGTGAACTTGAATGCTTTTTTTGGAGTGAAACCTTTGCTAATTTAAAATTGCATACTCTGTAACATCTCTGACTTGGGTTGCAAAATGTATGTGAAACTGTATAACTGAGTCATTCAGCAAAGGATAGCAAGCAGTATCTTGGTTAATTTCTACTGAAAGCTTCAAAAAGGTATGGTTGAATATTTACCACAGAACCATGCAGAAGAATTGGAGTAAAGGAAGTGATTGTATTGCTCATAGACATTTACACTGAAAGAAAGTTGAAAACTTAATATTGCCAAGAGATTGTTACGTGGCTAATGATTTCATCCCTGGCTAATAATTTTGTAGTGGTGAAATCATAGCTGTTTTACACATCTTTTCACATTTCTACATTTCTTTCTTAATTGTTGGTGCTCTAGGTCTTAGTATGGATTTATGTATTTTTGTGTGTGTATGGGTTTTCCTATTTGCACTCATCTTTAGAGATTGACTAAAACCTCATTCTGTTTATAAAAACAGCCAGTAATTTCTATGCAACCTTATTATGTGCAAAATGTTTAAATCCTAAGAACTGTGTGCTTTTGTTTTCAGATAGACTTATTTCTTTTTTTCCCCTTGAATTTTATTTTATTTATTTTTTTATACAGCAGGTTCTTATTAGTTATCCATTTTATACATATTAGTATATATGTGTCAACCCCAATCTCCCAATTCATCCCCCAACCATCCCCACGCCGCTGCGGCTTTGCCCCCTTGGTGTCCATACGTTTGTTCTCTACATCTGTGTCTCAATTTCTGCCCTGCAAACCGGTTCATCTGTACCATTTTTCTAGGTTCCACATATATGCGTTAATATACGATATTTGTTTTTCTCTTTCTGACTTACTTCACTCTGTATGACAGTCTCTAGATTCATCCATGTCTCTACAAATGACACAATTTCGTTCCTTTTTATGGCTGAGTAATATTCCATTGTATATATGTACCACTTCTTCTTTATCCATTCGTCTGTCGATGGGCATTTAGGTTGCTTCCATGACCTGGCTATTGTAAATAGTGCTACAGTGAACATTGGGGTGCATGTGTCTTTTTGAATTATGGTTTTCTCTGGGTATATGCCCAGTAGTGGGATTGTTGGGTCATATGGTAATTCTATTTTTAGTTTTTTAAAGAACCTCCATACTGTTCTCCATAGTGGCTATATCAATTTACATTCCCACCAACAGTGCAAGAGGGTTCCCTTTTCTCCACACCCTCTCCAGCATTTCTTGTTTGTAGATTTTCTGATGATGCCCATTCTAAATGTTGTGAGGTGATACCTCATTGTAGTTTTGATTTGCATTTCTCTAATAATTAGTGATGTTGAGCAGCTTTTCATGTGCTTTTTGGCCATCTGTATGTCTTCTTTGGAGAAATGTCTGTTTAGGTCTTCTGCCCATTTTTGGATCGGGTTGTTTGGTTTTTTAATATTGAGCTGCATGAGCTGTTTATATATTTTGGAGATTAATCCTTTGTCCATTGATTTGTTTGCAAATATTTTCTCCCATTCTGTGGGTTTTCTTTTCGGCTTGTTTGTATTTCCTTTGCTTTGCAAAAGCTTTTAAGATTCATTAGGTCCCATTTGTTTATTTTTGTTTTTATTTCCATTACTCTAGGAGGTGGATCAAAAAAGATCTTGCTGTGATTTATGTCAAAGAGTGTTCTACCTATGTTTTCCTCTAAGAGTTTTATAGGGTCCGGTCTTATATTTAGGTCTCTAATCCATTTTGAGTTTATTTTTGTGTATGGTGTTAGGGAGTGTTCTAATTTCATTGTTTTACATGTAGCTGTCCAGTTTTCCCAGCACCACTTATTGAAGAGGCTGTCTTTTCTCCATTGTATATGCTTGCCTCCTTTGTCATAGATTAGTTCACCATAGGTGCATGGGTTTATCTCTGGGCTTTCTATCCTGTTCCGTTGATCTATATTTCTGTTTTTGTGCCAGTACCATATTGTCTTGATTACTGTAGCTTTGTAGTATAGTCTGAAGTCAGGGAGTCTCATTCCTCCAGCTCCATTTTTTTCCTTCAAGACTGGTTTGGCTATTAGGGGTCTTTTATGTCTCCATAAAAATTTTAAGATTGTTTGTTCTAGTTCTGTAAAATATGCCATGGTAATTTTATAGAGATTGCATTGAATCTGTAGCTTGCTTTGGATAGTATAGTCATTTTCACAATATTGATTCTTCCAATCCAAGAACATGGTATATCTCTCCATCTGTTGGTATCATCTTTAATTTCTTTCATCAGTGTCTTATAGATTTCTGCATACAGGTCTTTTGTCTCCTTAGGTAGGTTTATTCCTAGGTATTTTATTCTTTTTGTTGTGTTGGTAAATGGGAGTGTTTCCTTAATTTCTCTTTCAGATTTTTCATCATTAGTGTATAGGAATGCAAGAGATTTCTGTGCATTAATTTTGTATCCTGCAACTTTACCAAATTCATTGATTAGCTCTAGTAGTTTTCTGGTGGCATCTTTAGGATTCTCTATGTATAGTATCATGTCATCTGCAAACAGTGACAGTTTTACTTCTCCTTTTCCAATTTGGATCCCTTTTATTTATTTTTCTTGTCTGATTGCCGTGGCTAGGACTTACAAACCTATGTTGAATAATAGTGGTGAGAGTAAACATCCTTGTCGTGTTCCTGATCTTAGAGGAAATGCTTTCAGTTTTTCACCATTGAGAATGATGTTTGCTGTGGGTTTGTCTTATATGGCCTTTATTATGTTGAGGTAGGTTCCCTCTATGCCCACTTTCTGGAGAGCTTTTATCATAAATGGGTGTTGAATTTTGTCAAAAGCTTTTTCTGCATCTTTTGAGATAATCGTATGGTTTTTCTTCTTCAGTTTGTTAATATGGTGTATCACATTGATTGATTTGTGTATACTAAAGAATCCTTGCATCACGGGGATAAATCCCACTTGATCATAGTGTATGATCCTTTTAATGTATTGTTGGATTCTGTTTGATAGTATTTTGTTGAGGATTATTGCATCCATATTCATCAGTGATATTGGTCTGTAATTTTCTTTTTTTGTAGTATCTTTTTCTGGTTTTGGTATCAGGGTGATGGTGGCCTCATAGAATGAGTTTGGGAGTGTTCCTTCCTCTGCAATTTTTTGGAAGAGTTTGAGAAGGCTGGGTGTTAGCTCTTGTCTAAATGATTGATAGAATTCACCTGTGAAGCCATCTGGTCCTGGACTTTTGTTGTTGGAGGATTTTAAATCACAGTTTCAATATCATTGCTTTTGATTGGTCTGTTCATATTTTCTATTTCTTCCTGGTTCAGTCTTGGAAGGTTATACCTTTCTAACAATTTGTCCATTTCTTCCAGGTTGTCCATTTTATTGGCATAGAGTTGCTTGTAGTAGTCTCTTAGGATGCTTTGTATTTCTGCGGTGTCTCTTGTGACTTCTCCTTTTTCATTTCTAAGTTTATTGATTTGAGTCCTCTCCGTCTTTTTCTTGATGAGTCTGGCTAATGGTTTATCAATTTTCTTTATCTTCTCAAAGAACAAGCTTTTAGTTTTATTGATCTTTGCTATTGTGTTCTTTGTTTCTGTTTCATTTATTTCTTCTCTGATCTTTATGATTTCTTTCCTTCTGCTAACTTTGGGGTTTGTTTGTTCTTCTTTCTCTAGTTCCTTTAGGTGTAACGTTAGATTGTTTATTTGAGATTTTTCTTGTTTATTGCAGTAGGCTTGTATAGCTATAAACTTCCCTCTTAGAACTGCTTTTACTGCATCCCATAGGTTTTGGATCATCGTGTTTTCATTGTCATTTGTCTCTAGGTATTTTTTAATTTCCTCTTTGATTTCTTCAATGATCTCTTGGTTATTTAGTAACGTATTGTTTAGCTTCCATGTGTTTGTGTTTTTTATGGTTTTTTCCCCTGTAATTGATTTCTAATCTCATAGTGTTGTAGTCAGAAAAGTTACTGATATTATTTCAATTTTCTTAAATTTACTGAGGCTTGATTTGTGACCCAAGATGTGATCTATCCTGGAGAATGTTACATGTGCACTTGAGAAGAATGTGTAATCTGCTCTTTTGGGATGGAATGTCCTATAAATATCAATTAAATCTATCTAGTCTATTGTGTCATTTAAAGCTTGTATTTGCTTATTAATTTTCTGTTTCAGATGATCTGTCCATTGGTGTAAGTGTGGTGTGAAAGTTCCCCAGTATTATTGTGTTACTGTCGATTTCCCGTTTTATAAATGTTAGCAGTTGCGGTATGTGTTGAGGTGCTCCTAAGTTGGGTGCATATATATTTACAATTGTTATATCTTCTTTTTGGATTGATACCTTGATCATTATGTAGTGTCCTTCCTTGTCTCTTGTAACATTCTTTATTTTAAAGTCTATTTTATCTGATATGAGTATTGCTACTCCAGCTTTCTTTTGATTTCCATTTGCATGGAATATCTTTTTCCATCCCCTCACTTTCAGTCTGAATGTGTCCCTAGGTCTGAAGTGGGTCTCTTGTAGACAGCATATGTATGGGTCTTGTTTTTGTATCCATTCAGCAAGCCTGTGTCTTTTGGTTTGGAGCATTTAATCCATTCACGTTTAAGGTAATTATTGATATGTATGTTCTTATTACCATTTTCTTAATGGGTTTGTGTTTGTTTCTGTAGGTCCTTTTCTTCTCTTGTGTTTCCCACTTAAAGAAGCTCCTTTAGCATTTGTTGTAGAGCTGGTTTGGTGGTGCTCAATTCTCTTAGCTTTTACTTGTCTGTAAAGCTTTTGATTCCTCCATCGAATCTGAATGAGATCCTTGCCAGGTAGAGTTATCTTGGTTGTAGGTTCTTCCGTTTCATCACTTTAAATATGTCCTGCCACTCCCTTCTGGCTTGTAGAGTTTCTGCTGAGACATCAGCTGTTAACCTTATGGGAGTTCCCTTGTATGTTATTTGTCGATTTTCCCTTGCTGCTTTCAATAATTTTTCTTTGTATTTACTTTTTGCCAATTTGATTACTGTGTGTCTCGACGTGTTTCTCCTTAGGTTTATCCTGTATGGGACTCACTGCGCTTCCTGGACTTGGGTGGCTATTTCCTTTCCCATGTCAGGGAAGTTTTTGACTATAATCTCTTCAAATATTTTCTCAGGTCCTTTCTCTCTCTCTCTTCTCCTTCTGGGACCCCTATAATGTGAATGTTGTTGTGTTTAACGTTGCCCCCAGAGGTCTCTTAGTCTGTCTTCATTTCTTTTCATTCTTTTTTCTTTATTCTGTTCTGCATCAGTGAATTCTACCATTCTGTCTTCCAGGTCACTTATCTGTTCTTCTGCCTCAGTTATTCTGTTATTGATTCCTTCTAGTGTATTTTTCATTTCAGTTATTGTATTGTTCATCTCTGTTTGTTCTTTAATTCTTCTAGATCTTTGTTAAACATTTCTTGCATCTTTTCGATCTTTGCCTCCATTGTTTTTCCGAGTTCCTGAATCATCTTCACTATCATTATTCTGAATTCTTTTTCTTGAATGTTGCCTATCTCCACTTCATTTAGTTGTTTTTCTGGGGTTTTATCTTGATCCTTCATCTGTTACATAGCCCTCTGCCTTTTCATTTTGTCTATCTTCCTGTGAATGTGGTTTTTGTTCCACAGGCTGCAGGACTGTAGTTCTTGCTTCTGCTGTCTGTCCTCTTGTGGATGAGGCTATCTAAGAGGCTTGTGCAAGTTTCCTGATGGGAAGGACTGGTGGTGGGTAGAGCTGGCAGTTGCTCTGGTGGGTAGAGCTCAGTAAAACTTTAATCCACTTGTTTGCTGATGGGTGGGGCTGGGTTCCCTCCCTGTTGGTTGTTTGGCCTGAGGCAACCCAACACTGCAGCCTACCTGGGCTCTTTGGTGGGGCTAATGGTGGACTCTGGGAAGGCTCATGCCAAGGAGTACTTCCCAGAATTTCCGCTGCCAGTGTCCTCGTCCTCATAGTGAGACACAGCCACCCCCCGCCTCTGCAGGAGACCCCCCAACACTAGCAGGTAGGTCTGGCTCAGTCTCCTATGGGATCACTGCTCCTTCCCCTGGGTCCCGATGTGCACACTACTTTGTGTGTGCCCTCCAAGAATGGAGTCTCTTGTTTCCCCCAGTCCTGTCAAAGTCCTGCAATCACATCCTACTAGTCTTCAAAGTCTGATTCTCTAGGAATTCCTCCTCCCGTTGCCAGACCCCCAGGTTTGGAAGCCTGATGTGGGGCTCAGAACCTTTACTCCAGTGGGTTGACTTCTGTGGTATAAGTGTTCTCCAGTTTGTGAGTCACCCACCCAGCAGTTATGGGATTTGATTTTATTGGGATTGCGCCCGCCCTACCATCTCATTGTGGCTTCTCCTTTGTCTTTGGATGTGGGGTATCTTTTTTGGTGAGTTCCAGTGTCTTCTGTTGATGATTGTTCAGAAGTTAGTTGTGATTCCAGTGCTTTTGCAAGAGGGAGTGAGAGCCGACTCATTTCTTTAGTTCTGCACTTTTCCATGTTACACTCCACATGAGTATTAATCCTATGGATA
Organism: Balaenoptera ricei; assembly: GCF_028023285.1. Classification (NCBI taxonomy): domain Eukaryota; kingdom Metazoa; phylum Chordata; class Mammalia; order Artiodactyla; family Balaenopteridae; genus Balaenoptera; species Balaenoptera ricei. Next base: position 25,631,871 of record NC_082655.1, read on the forward strand.
TGTATTAAAACTAGTAAATATCTCATACAACTTTGTGTGTGAGAGAAATATAATATTTACAATATGAAAAAAAACCTGTGATTCATGGGAAGAGCAAAACATCACCATTAACAGGAGTTTGGAATAAGTTGATTCCAACTCTCATGGAGGACTTTAAGGAGTTCATAACTTCAGTGGAAGAAGTCACTGCAGATATGGTGAAAATAGCAAGAGAAGTAGTATTAGAAGAGGAGCCTGAAGATGGGACTGACTTGCTCCAATTTCATGATACGCTTTAACAAATGAGAAGTTGCTTCTTATGGATGAGCAAAGAAAGTCTTTCTTGAGATGGAATCTACTCCTGGTAAAGATGTTGTGAAGATTATTGAAATGACAGTAATGGATTTAAAATATTACATCAACTTAGTTGATAAAGCAGCAGCAGGGTTTGAGAGAAGTGACACAATTTTTGAAAAAGTTCTCTGGGCAAAATGCTATCAAATAGCATCATATGCTACAGAGAAGTCATTGGTGAAAAGATGAGTCAATCGATGCAGAAAACTTTATTGTTGTCTTATTTTAAGAAATGGCCACAGCCACTCCAACCATCAGCAACCACAACCCTGATCTGTCAGCAGCCGTCAACATCAAGGCAAGACCTTCCACCAGTAAATATTATGGTTAGCATTTTTTAGCAATAAAGAATTTTTAATTAAAATATGTACATTTTTTAGACATAACGCTATTGCACATTTAATAGACTGAAGTATAGTATAAACATAACCTTTATATGCACTGGGAAGCAAAAAAAAACAAAAAAGTGACTTTCTTTATTGTGGTATTTGGTGGAAACGAACCTACGTTATCTCTGAGGTATGCCTGGAAACAGGTTGGAGGAGGAGCTGGCTGGATATAGCTCTCCAGGAATGAGTGCTGGAATTCTACACAGGTAGCTACTATACACTCTACCACAATCAAGAGGGTAGGAAATTAAGCAGCATCCTCTGAAAACCCTAAGGACAAAGACACACCACTGTAACTAAAGCGAGTGACCAGATAGCCAAGACTGGGAAGCTTCTTCCATTGGAGTTGCTTTTTCAACACCCATAAAGCTTGAAAAGTGATTGCTGTAAAAATGCTGGGAGGTGGAGGGAGGTGGGGGGCAGTGCACATCTCTAAAGACTTTACTTGTCAGCAGAAAAATATCAGTCAAAAGCATCAGGAGATTGTTTTTTTCCTTCTGCCAGATATCTCACAATACATATAATTGGTATAATTTAATTAGTGTACAGAATTATAGCTGCAAGGGAACCTGGTAAATACAGTTTTTACCTTTCTGGATCCTGCTGCACTGAAAAGGTAAATTAGAAATTTGTGGGAATAAACGCTGAAAACCAAGTGACCATATCAGTACATATTGATTTATTTTCCCTACGAAAAGCAAAATGGTTATTAGGAAAAAAATTAGCAAAATTTTCCTGTAGTTCTTATTTCTTTCTCATCTTCCTTTTGTGATTTAGAAGCTAAGCATGTTCTCAGAAGTCATATTAAGGCATTTTAAACATCTGTTATAAAATAAATGCCCTACATTATCTAGAGTCATTTTGTTTATTAATTATTATTAGTGTATTTCTTAAGGACTGTGAAGTTTTTCAGTAGAGTATAAAAATATTTGAAGTCTGTAAAAAATGAAAACAACTTCAAAATACAAAAAGAAAACCTGGAATTGACATTAGTCAGTTTTTATTTGGATATCTACACATATTCATTTTATAATAACTTCATTAGTTATACAGTTTCATATTCAAGAAAGGTTTATTACTATGAAAGCAATGTGTTGGCTAAAGTTCTTATTTCCCAAGCATTCCTGAGTATCCATGATGATTTTGAAAAAAATCATAGCCAACTATAATAAATTATATACTATTAAAAAAGTCAAAATCAATATTATACAAATCTTACCTTTTAAGGAAAAAAATGCATAAACATATTGTGTATTATAATTGGAATGTATGGCATATGACTGAGACTATTTTCTTCCTTTTAAAGAAACACAAGCATACTAACAAATTAAGGCAATTTACAATTTATCAATTTGTTCCACATATGTTCTGCAACAGCTGATCAGGCTCAGCTTTATAAAGCTGTGCTCACTTTTGCTCCAGCTACTGTATGTACTGCATCCTCCTTTCATCCCCCAACGCACACCATTTTCAGAGCTATATTTCTAAATCAGAGATGTGGCCAGGTCATTTCCCTGCTTGAAAACTTTGAATAGCTTCATAATGTGCCCAGGATAAATCCAGGCTCCTCAGTGTGGCTCCCTGAACCATTTTCTCTAGCCAGACCAGCCTGCATACCTTCCTGCACTACACCTTACCCATTCCTGTGTCTGTCCTTGTGTTTGTGATGCTGTCTGCACTTGGAAATGTGTCTTTATTCTAATTTGGCTGACTACTCTTCACCCTTTAAATCACCCAATTCTGTGAGGTTTTATCATATCACCTATGCCCAAAGTCATTTTATTTGGTAATTGAAAACAAGTAACCAACTAAATAAGTAGGATGGAGTAATGAAAACATAATTACTATACTAAAGACAGTTCTATTCTCCCTTTTAATTCTCCATGTGAAATTATGACTTACTGTCATGACTTTTATAATTACAGTAATTGAATCAAGATAGGTATTTTAAATTTGGGTATGTATTTACTGAATGATAAATACTGTATTTTAGTAACAAGAAACTTTCCTCCAGTGTTCTTCACTTAAAGAAATGAGCAAAAAAAAAAAAAAAAAAAGAAATGAGCAAAAAGTTAGAAATAAATTACTTACCTTGAATTGTACTATTATAATATATATGCATTAATATATCCAAAAATGACATGGGAATTATGTATTGTGGTAAAGCATTATTCTTCAAAGACTGGTGATATTCATAAACTTCCTTCTTATTAAGAAATTCTTAGATTCAGTTTAGGCTGTCAGCGATATTCCTTCAGCAGTAATCTTTCAACATAACAAAGACAGAGCTCTTTGTAGTGTGGACAAATTGCTGCAGTATGTTCAACATGCTGAAATTTCTAAAAGTACATGTGAAACAGATTTTTTAAATGTTCATTTCTTTTTAGTTCTCTTCTTTAAGATGAAAATCTTTTCATAAAGATAAATTTAGTCTGCTGTATATAATAACATTGCCTAATAGACCATTTCATATATTTAAGATTCTCTTCAGGAAATGATTTTACTTAGCAGCTATATAATATTTGCTTACTTGTGTATCTATTTATATTATCTTGTTTAATCATTTGTTTGTAATGAAATATCATGGCACAAGGGGCAGGTAATTATTTTACTTGGCATATTCCAGAAGGTATACAAAATTGAACCAAATATTTATCACAGTGATTTTTACTTATATAATGCAAGCATTCTGGAGAAAAAGCATATGGTAAAGACAGTTTATTTTCCTTTTAAAGAAATACATTTTTTAAAGTCCAATGTACATTTTCAATGTTAAATGAAGTTTCACACTACCAAAGAGCCTTCACAATGTTACATTCTTCTAAAAATCAAGAAGAAACCACATGGTATTTGAAAAGGGGGAATTGTTAATTTCAACACCTTTTCATTCCCCTTCCTCCACCTAATCATCCTTCAAGTTGCTTCTCTTGAATCTTGTAAATTCTCTAAAAATGTAAGCGTGTTAATCTTGTTTTAAAATAAGACAAAAATCAATTGAGGAGATTTAGATAGTATATTTCTTTAGGGTTTCTAAAACATAAGTAATTAGTTTATTTTTGCTATCAGACAATAAATGCAAAAATATCTAGCCTGTTGCTTGGAATGTAGAAAACATAAATAAATAATGATGGCATAGGTGCACAGTCTTCCAAAATACTCTATGTGTGAAGTGAGTTATCATTAAGAGAAGATTTTTATTATCCAATCTAATTTCATTTTTAAACTGAATTTTAAATTTACTAACAGTAAATTCTCTGCATGGATAAGCTTATCAATGATAGTGGCAATGATGTGTTATTTGTATGGCATAACAGAAAGCATTTTGGCACTACCATTTACAGGTTTGGTGGCACTGATAAGTCCTTTATTCTCTCTGAAACATATTTCAGTTTCCCCTTCTGTAAATGGAAAAGACGAAGAAGCTTGTTAGAATTAAATGAGATAGTCAATATGGATGAAAGCATCATAAACACTGAAAGATACTAAATAAATATTCTTCTTATTCATATCATTATTTTTTAAATTTTGTTTTAAACTGCATCGCATCTATCAATTTCTCACATTAGTTACTACAGTAAAAAGTTTTTGCCTCTTAAATATAAATCCATGGGAATAATTCCAAATGAATCAGTTTATGGTATTGCTACTTATAAAAATGTACTCTTTAGTTACACTCACTAAGTAGTATGGATCAAAATGATTTTTTTTTAAATTTTTATTTATTTATTTATTTATTTATGGCTGTGTTGGGTCTTCATTTCTGTGCAAGGGCTTTCTCTAGTTGTGGCAAGCGGGGGCCACTCTTCATCGCGGTGCGCGGGCCTCTCACTATCGTGGCCTCTCTTGTTGCGGAGCACAGGCTCCAGACGTGCAGGCTCAGTAATTGTGGCTCACGGGCCCAGCTGCTCCGCGGCATGTGGGATCTTCCCAGACCAGGGCTCGAACCCGTGTCCCCTGCATTGGCAGGCAGACTCTCAACCACTGCGCCACCAGGGAAGCCCTCAAAATGATTTAAAATTATATATGGGAGAGATGTCACTGCAGTTTAACTAAATTTTCACACAAAATTAAAATTAAAATATCCATTCTGATATTTCCAAAAGGATTCTTTGAAGTTTTTCTGTATATATACACAGTCACAAGGAAATATTAATCCCAGTGATTGAGATGTTATTATTTGTTTCCTTATTGAAAAGTGACTCAATACATAGCTTCATTTAGAAATCAAAGTGATTCTTCACTAAGACCAAAGTAATCTTTGTATGAATTAAACCTAGTCATTAAGAAATTCTATATCCAGCTCTCCTCCTTTGAAAATTATTGTCACTATGTTTTTTTTTTTTTTTTCTGGGAGAGTTTAAGCTTTAATAACTTTGCCATATCCTTAACAATATGAAGAACTTTTAAACTATTTTCTACTGCAAGCTTATTTGCTTTTGTTTATTAAGATTTGGTTTGCCGTTATTTTCAGCATAGTTTTTGTTCTTTTTTCCAAACACATGTACACATAAGCACTCACACACAAGTACATGTACACGTGCACACACAGGCACTTATATGAATATGTACTAAATATGCCTTTATGTCCACTAGCACCAGGTGCATGTTTTGCCAGGCCCAGTGCAAAATGAAAATGTTGGATCTCTTGTTCAGAATAATTAAGAATTTCAAGATGGCAAAAAAAAAAAAAAAGCATTAAACCAAAAGTGAGGCTTTTCTGAGAGTGGGGCCCAGTGTGATTGCACAGGTCACACATTCACTAAGAAGGCCAGGCTGTTCACATTCTCTGCAGGAAAACTATGCAATCTTCATAAGTAGTTAGCCTTCATCTTCATTTTCTTGCTATTGAATCTGTTATGTATGAGGAGGGAAAATGGTAATAAAATACCAGTTAGTGCTATTAATGTTACTCTATGATCTAGTATAGCTATAGGATATACACATTTTTTTTAACTCCTCAAGAGTAGTATATGGATCATGTTTCTATTCCCTGAACTTGGGTATAGTAAAATCAAACCATTGTCTTTGTACCAATTAGTAAATAACTTTTCTCATCTGTTAAATCTCTGAAGTGTTACACAGTTAAGTGATAGGCAAGAAAAAATATCTATTTCTTAAAATACAATATCCAAACTGTATTTCAACACATTGTACAGACTGCCCTCTCATGGGAAGAAAAAAGCCTTAAAACTCTCTACCTGGCATAAGGAGTAAACTCTAATGGAGTAACTTAAGCATAGATTTCCTGAACAGATGTATTTTGTGTATATCCTATTTGCATCAAGAATAACCTGTCAAACATTTTTGGACTCTGGGGATAACGGAAAAGGAGGCACTAATAATGAAATGTTGCATCATACGCCTATGCAAAAATGATTTCAATGTGAAAGTGTTACTACACTATTTTATAATTTTAAAATAATTCTACCAGAAATCTGAGTCCTCTTCAACTCTATATCAGCTTTAGCGTATATGTGTTTGGGTTGTGGCAGATGGGTATGGATAGGGTAAAGGTAGGAAATTAAGTGGTAACACAATCTGTTTTATACCTGAACCTCTTGAAAACAGAAACATATGCCATCTTAAAGGTCTTTTTTTCCCACTATCTCAGAGGAAATTATTCCTGTTTTTGTCAAGCCTGTTGATTCCATTGCTCTTCATTTCCTATGAGACTACCCTTCATCAGTTTTCTCTTATTTCACAAGTATCTTTAAAAATTTTCACCGGCTTCTTTCATTTTCATTTCTATTCATTCCTCAACCCATTACAACTTGGGTACTCTACCTAAATTGCCTGAATTACTCAAATAATCTTTTTTTTGCCTCCTTCTTTTTTTAAAATTATAGACAGATAACATGAGATGTACTCTTGACAAAAATTTAAGTGTGCAGCACTGTTAACTATAGACACAGTGTTGCACAGCAGATCTCTAGAACTTACTCATCTTGTATAACTGAAACTTTAAACCTGCTGAACAGCAACTTACCGTCCCCCATCCCCACCCCAGCCCTGGCAGCCACCATGCTACTTTCTGCTTCTATGAGCTTAACTATTTTAGATGCCTCATATAAGTGGAATCATATCCTGTTTGTCCTTCTGAGACTGGCTTATTTCACTTAGCAAAATGTTCTAAAAGTTCATCCAGGATATCATATATGGCAGGATTTTCTTCTTTTTTATTCCATTGTATGTATATACCACATCTTCTTTATCCATGAATCCATTAATGGACATTTATGGTTGATTCCATATCTTGACTATTGTGAATAATGCTGCAATGAACATGGGAATGCATATATCTCTTAAAGATCCTGATTACAATTCTGTTGGATAGATACTCAGAAGTGGGATTGCTAAAATACACAAAGAATGAGTCAAATGCTGGCTTGTTCTTTGGACATTTGTTTTGAAAAATAATATTAAGTGCAATAAAATATCCTTCATTTCACATTTGACTTGCACAGTGTGATCACAATGAGAGCTATTTTTGAGAAAAACTATTTAATGGTTTCCCACTTTTCTCAAGGGCCTCTCAAATCTTTGAAATTCAGATGTCTCTTCTGAAGTACCTAGTGTGTTATCATTATTTTGCAAGACTTGCAAAATTTACTTTCCAAAAATTTTGCACTAAAGAAGCTATTCGTTAGTGTTAAATTATTGGAATTTTTGCATAATAATAATTATATAAGTGGTCAGCTCATTGGTGAATAATTTCATATTATGGGTATTGCTTTGTTATGTGAAGATTTTTACTGAACACTTACATACCAAGGACTTCCCTGAATAATTGGATGCAAACATCTGCATCTTTTGATCCACTACTTGGAAGGATTATTTAATCAGTCTTTGAGATGCAAACTTCAAATGTATAAAATGGATAGTTAGTCATTTTAAATATTAGTAGATTTTCTACTTCAAAAATGCCAGACTGACATAAGCACTTATGGAACTCTGGGCTAATCTCCCCTCCCCCCAACATTCATCTGCAGCAGTGATACCACAATTTATAAACCAAGGTCAGGTTATATCACTGTACACTTACATGTTCATTACTGATCAAGACTATTTTTCATCTAGCTATCAATCAAAGTATCATCAGAATGCAATCATAGTTCTAAGAATAGGAGATGAGTTTACACAATAATTTACATTAATAAATAATCTACTTCAGACACTAAATATTTTAATCTGCAATAAATATCTTCATGGGTGGAAATATAAGCTATAGTAATGGATTCATAAACTCACTACTTGGAAAAGGTCAAGAAAGGTTTTTCTTCATTGTTATCATATTCCTTAACTGCATAAATGAGATATGCAACTAAAGCTTCCTTTAGAATAGTAGGAATTAGTCCTAAGGAATCAGGGTCACTCGTTATGAAGTCTATATTTGGTTTTGGCACATCCAGCAGCTTTATTATGTATCTCATCACTCCCATTTTTCTTTTTCCTCATTGTTGAGGTGGCAGTATAGTTTATTGTTCAAACCAGGGCACTTCTGAGAATGATATGGGATGCTATCAATAACAACAGTGACACCATAGGCATAAACTGAAACTGTCCAGGGCAAGCCAGGACTTACGTTAACCTGTCATAGTACTTTTCCCTTTAAAATTTCTGTGCCAAGTTCTATCCTTTACCTTTCAAGAAAATCTGCCTTTAGCTATGGATCACTTTAAAGTGTCCAGCACTTGTCTATGACCATGGCACCCTGAACACGCCTGATCTCATCTAAAGTGTCAAACACCAATAAGTAATCAATATATTACCTCTGAAAAGCTTCAGCATTTTTAACAAAAGACTAAAGCCTTAAAGAGATGAAGCTCTAGTTTAGGTAATTCCAAAAATCTTCCAGAGAGGGAGTATGTCATAAATGGTGCTAATTAAATGCTTGCTTCTCCACCTATTACTAAATTTGGTATCCTGTCAAGTTCTCAGAAGTTTCCAGAAATAATATGCCCTTTTATATGCAGTGTTTTCTTGTATCTACATTTGCATATGCCTTCCCTTCAAGCAAATTGTGCTAGATACAGAAAGCTGCCCAGTGGTTCATCCAATTAATTATTTCTGCCTTACTTCAAGTCTTATCTCTCCCCTAGATTTTTAGTTCCATTGATGCTTACCTTAACCTTTCTAAAAGTGAGCACAAGAGGTAAATATTTAACAATATTAAAGTATTTTCAAAACATCTTAAAGAGAAAACAATTAAAATGTGAAAGTAAATTTTTGCAAAAGTGATTCAGCTATTTCTATGAGCCTGTTAGATGAAAAACCTCTAATTTCTGTCAGGGAGCTAGTTACTGGCATGGGTCCAGGGATTTCCTTCCATTCTTCACTGACAAAAATATACTCATTCATTTATTCATTTATTCATTTGCCTATTCAATAGAGTTTACTGTAGTCAAGCACTACACTAGAAATATAAACTATAAGACAGTACAGTTTCTATCTCATAGTCCAGCAGGGGAGATAAATACACAACGTTGAATTAACAATATTATAGAGTTAACCATAACTCTATAGAACAGCAAAGAGAAGAAAATCAAAGAACACCAAATAGGCAGATCTTCACAGAGTTCATAGACCAGTGGAATCCTGAAGCGTTGAGTACATTTACCAAGCAGAGGAATGGAGAAATTTTACTGCAAGCTGAGGGGAGTTCTCATAAGGACACAGAAGCACAGAGAATGTGGTGTTCAGGAGGCTGCAAGCAGGCGCATGTGGCTAGAATGCCAGGAACCCATGGTGTGGGCCTGTTAGGCAGATAGGTCAGAGTGTGAATGGACCTAGAAAACACAGGAAGGGGTTTTAACTAAGAGTTACCAGGATTTAACAAAAACATTTATGAAGAAAGCTAATTCTGTTAGCAGTGTAAAAAACATTTGTAGAAATATGGGGGAAAAATGTTGAGGGCCTAAGGGAAATCTGTCAGTGACAAGGGGTTGGCGTTTAACTCATCCAAAAGCAATGAGACCATTTATTCATCCATTCTACATATATTGTATACTTACATGCCAATATTATGCTAGCTGGTAGGCTTCCAAACATGAATTAGCTACTCAAGTATAATTTAAACAGAAGAGGACTTGAACACAGTCTGTTTTCATAAAATTGAAAATTGAGATATGGTCTCAATTTCCTGTGTACCTTGGTTCTTAAGGTATATAATTTAAAATTTTAGATTTTGATAGTGCATGGATGAGGATTTGTGTTAAACTCACACATCTTAACCCACAACTAATTCCTGCCCAAGGAGACAAAGCTGGATGATAAATCAATAAAAACAGCAAAAAGTATTATGTTATTCTTGGCAGATTTCTCCACGAGGTGAGTGAGAGTATGACAGTGGTCAATATTAGAGTGGCTATGCCTGAAACATATATTTTCCTAAAATGACATTGACCCAATAGACCCAGACCTCTCATTCAAGGAGAAAGCTGACCTTAAGTTCTGAGCACCTTTTAGCAACCTGCAGGTTACAAGTATTGGTTTACATGTTCTCTCTTTCACCTGGACTATAAGCTGCTTGTCAGCAAGAATTGTCTCTTATTTATCTTTGTATTTAGTCTAGCACACAACACTGGAACATAAAATTGTAAAACATTTGTCAGTGAAAATTAAGATAAATGGGTATCTGAGATATGAATACAGAATACTTCCTATTAACACTTATATGGGAAACTCTGATCCAAAATTTTTTTCATTATTAGCAAGATCAGAACCTCCCATTGGGATTTAATATATTCAAGTTGTTTGTTTCCTGGATTGTTTGGGGGCAAGAAAAGCCAAATTTACACCTAATTTTCTCCTCCACTCACATTGTGCTTTTCTAACTTTTCTAGGATTTTCTGTAGATGTGTTTGTTTTATTTATCAGCAGACTTAGATAATAACCATTATCTAATACAGCTCATATTTAACTGTAAATAGGGCAAGCCAGATTTGTAGAGTAATTGGGATGTTTTAATAGAAAGTATTTTTATTTAATTTTTTTATTCAAGGATATCTCTCAGAGTTAGACACTTTTGTCCCAGAAAACAATTTTTTTTTTTTAAATTTATGTATGTTCTCTGCCACAACCAGAGGGACTTTCAAAACAAGACACAAAGAGAGAACTGTCCAATGAACTCTTCCTTCCTTCTAAATTCAGGGACCTTTCACAGTACAGCCTTTTCCTTGGAAGCTGTAAACAGTACAGAGGGATGAATATAACATAGGGAAGTACTTTATTAAAAATTTTTTCTCTTATGAATTATCATTACAAATATAACTATATCCTCAGGAATTTCATGTCATTTGGCATTTATTCTTGTTTAGCACTTATCAGTCCTAATGTATTAAAATATTTATGTATCTGAATTCTCTTCACTACATAGTAAACTTCTTTAGATCAACTTCTAATCTTTATTCCTGGAATATTATCTCACAAAGGGCTGGTACAAAGTAGTTGTTTGCTAAATATCTGGTGAGTGAATTATTTTCTGCTACTCATATTTTAAAATAGTTAGCTACTTCCTCTGGAACAAACAATATTCACATATTAAATTGATTTTGAGAGGAAGATCTCTTCCAAATTTGAAAATCATTTAGAAAAATTCAGTATCACTCAAACCATGACTTGGGATTGTTCTTAAAGTATCAAACCTTCTGAGTTAATAATTTAACCATAAAATATTTAATTTCAAAGAGAAAAAAAGACATAGTAAGAAATCAGTGCAACTTTAACTTGTGCATTCATTATAATTTGAGTAATGGTAATTCTTAAGTTTTTTGAGCACTTTCTATTTGTTAAACATCCTTCTATGTGTTTTACATGGAAATGTTTTCAATAAATCATCACAAAACCTTGTGAATTCAGCCCTGACTAGAAGAACTAATGGTCTATCATTTCTTTGATCAAATAACTCACTAAATCATTTGATTTCTGAATAGCAATTGCAATTCTGCTGCAGAAATCTTTTTTTTTTTTTAATTTTGAAGAGATAACAGCTTTCCAAACACTTTAAAATTTCATGACCATCTGAATTATTTTTTGCCAATTTACTATTAGTTAACATGACCTTAACCCATACCCACTCCATCCACCTGCTGTCCCCCTCATAATTAACCCCCTTTACTTCCTTATCTTTTCATCTTAAGATATATTATATATGTATATTTTATAAATATATATATATAGTTTCTTTCTCTTTCTTGTCTGTCTCCTCTTTTGCTCCCTCCTATTCTTTCAGGACTTTTAACTTATATACATACATTATTTTCTCTTTCTCTTAAAATGTAAATTATAATGTTAATTTATTTGATCCATTCCTTCATCCCCAAGTAGCCAACTTGCATTTACTTAAGGTTTCTTCCAAAGGTCTGTCTTTTAATTGATTTGTTTTACTGTTCAATAAGGTATTTGTAGCTCCTTCGGGGTGTTCAGTAACTTGGCAGTCTTCCATGTAGCCTCTGTAGGCAATATCAAAAGAAAACTCCTGGAGGAATAATAGTGATGAAATGCCCATGCTGCGTATGCATTTTCTGATGTCCAGAGTACTCTGGAGAAATTAATTAAGCCTCACAGCGCCCCTTTGAGGTGTTACTATTATCTGCCTTTTGGGTGTGTACAAATCTCAACATGTTCACTAACATATTTGCCCAGTGTCAAAGAAAAGTGTTAGTTTCATACTAAGATTAGCATTTAATTATTATTTTTTAAAGTCAATATTGTTCTTTTGCTGCTGTATCTCTCACTGGTGTTCTCTCTCTCAATCTTTCTCTCTTTTTTCTCTCTCTGAATAGAACTAACATAATCTCATTACCATATGACTAAAAGCTCTTTTCATATTTACCAAAGTAGTGAATACATATATCCTTAGAGTTTTTTTAATTATTTCAATACCAATTACTTTAAAATTTACAAATCACTTACCTTTTTATCTCTTTCTCCAGTTTTACTTATTAAAGTTGTTCAACCCATTTTTGCATAATTAGGATTTATCCTTATTTTTAATTGTACAGTCTACATTTAGAAGTACTGTGTTCCTGTGGACACCAAGGGGGGAAAGTGGTGGCGGGGGTGGTGGTGGGATGAAGTGGGAGATTGGGATTGACATGTATACACTGATATGTATAAAATAGATAACTAAGAAGAACCTGCTGTATAAAAAATAAAATAAAATTCAAAAATTCAAAGAAAAGAAGTACTGTGTTCCTTAATTAGTAGTTTTATTGATATTAATAGATGATATTTCTTTATAAAAGACTTCAGGTTTATTTTAAAAATAACTAACAAGCACTTACGTGAAAAGCTGTATATTCAAATTCTTGTTTATTTAGCCAAAATAGAAATACAAAAACATTTTAAATTGTGAAATAAAGTATGCGCCAATCTAATGACCTATTCAATCTGGAGTGGCTTGATTATATCTATTTTTTTTTATTTTACATTTTACATTTTTGCTGAATAAGGGGAAGGACGGTCATGTATTGTTTGGGGAAGAACTATTATTGTTTTATTAGGACATAATATTGTTTACTATAGCTACTTCCAAGTATGTTCCATAGTAGGGAAGTGAAGTCATCCTCCTTGAGGGCTAGTTGATGACATTTAAAAGCTCAAACACATTCTTAACTGAAAAAGGGTAAAATAAAACTTATTGGATATTTTAAAAACACATATTGAAAGGAATCCTACCCTTTACTTGATCAAGTGTGAGTTGAGATAAAATATATTTTCTTTTAATATGCATTTAGTTTATTGTAAGATACACATTTGTAATTCTTACTAACTACATATAAGGTTACATCAATGAGTTTTAATATCTTTTTTGACAGCCAGACTTTATAGAGTTAACCCTTACTCTCCTAAGTGAAGATTGAGTTAAAATAATTTGTGAAAATTATTGTTTTACATGCAGAGCTTCTAAAATAAATCTATTGGGACAATGTCTATTCTTGGTTAATGTCATCCCAAATTAATCTAATTAAATAAGTACACAAATGTAAAAGGAACAAAACCATTAAAATTAGTGAATACTAGCCCCTTTCAGTATATAATTTCCCCACTCTCTTCCCATCTTAGTTGAGGGAGAACTTAACAGGTTTTGAGGCTGTCTCTGTGTTAAATTAGTTTCTGCTGATACAACTTTATTCTTTGCATCATGATAGCAAGAGAATACTGAATCCTCTCTTTATCTCTGTTGCAGAGTTGGGAATTCAAGAGTATAGCCGAAAAATCAATGCCACCTGGTAAAAGATGAGCAATATTTCCATTGTTTCTGCTACTGTCATCACTCCACCAAAAAAAAAAAAAAGTCTTTGAAATTAATCAACATGACTGGGCTTCCGATGCACTGACCATGAGTCAGAATTATAGTGGCATTGGCAAAAAGACAAGGCAACATCCCAAACACATTCCTGCTTGTCTTGTAAATTAATATTTGTAACATCATGGGCAAGACCTAGACAAGTTTTCAAGGCATAGCCCCATTGGTTCTTGAATAGCATTGACTCCTACTCTTGATATATAGCTTTCAGGATTGACAATTTTCTTTCAATTATCTGACTTATGGATATACTTTATATTATGTAACTACCTTTAATTCTGATAATTTAATTCAACTCAATGAACAAGTGTTCATTGAGCATGTTATTGCAAATTGTGGCATGAAGAAATAGGTCAGGTATATTTTTCTGAAACAAAAATCTCTAATGAAGGTGGATTGCAAAAAGCTATGAAAAAAGCTGTAGCAAACGCGATAGGGATTGGCATTTGATATTAACTTTGTTACCCTGAAACAAGAAAACAACCAGTTATTTTACCAGCAAAATGGGTTTATTTGTGAGCAGCAAAGAACTGCAATTTGGTAAAACAAAGGCAAACCACCTGTAAGTCTGGTAAAACAAAGGAGAGGAAGCTCTTTTATAAAGAAGGTAGATTGCGAGGGGCTATTCTATTGGAGAAAATTGAGTTCAAAGTATAGTGACTTTTCGTTGGCTGAGTTCTGACAGCCTTTCTTTGGCTGAGCTGTTACCAGACAAGGAGAAAACCTTTCTTTTTTCTGCTGCTGGTAGTCAAGTAGTGTCGCTTCCTCCTGCCAGAGATGCAAGGTGCATGTCTTTTTGTTGGAATCTGTATTGACCTCTAGGGATACACATGTGAGAAGTCCCTCTTCTGGCCTTCCAACTCCATTTTAGTGAGGTTTCCTAATAAGCCTAAGTTTCTGTAACTTTATAGAAAGTTTTCACAATTCAGGCTGTAGATGTATATTTGAAGAGTTACAAAATAATATTATAACTAGTACAAATTACAAAGATGTACTCAACAAAAACTTTTAAAACTTAATTTGTTGAAAATGCTCTTCTATAAGTGTTGTTATTCTTAATTTGTAAGTCTTCAATGTTATGGTGCTATGTAACACGTAAACTCATAGTGATGGAAAATGAAGCATTAGTTGTAGGAAACCAAGATTTGTATTCATATAATGTACCAATACAGATGTAGAATTCAAAATAGTGCACAGCTTTCTGATGAATATTCTGTGCTATTTGATGTCATGTCAATAGTATGACTTTTCTCAGTGGGTTATTATTTATTTTATTGCTTTTCATCTGTAGATGCAGTCATGGTAGAAATTCAGTAACTCGGGAGAACTTGAAGCACTTACTTCACTTTTAGAGTAGATCCATCCTCTTAAAATGAGATTACCAGTGACACTGATGTGGCAGCCCAAGACAGTAACATCAGGTGTCTATAATGAGTACTTTCTATTTCATGTCACAAAGAAAAATAATAATGCTACCCCAATGGGATTAATTCAATGACAGGGATTAATTTAATTTATTTTTTTTAAATCCCTGAACAGCTAAATAATTAAGGGGTCAGATAAACCTTGATTTGGTGTTTGAGTTTCTGAATAGAAGTTGCTCGTCACCCGCTGTTCCTTGTTTTCATTTCCTTGGTGTCACCTCCATCCTTAGGTATTTTTACCCGTGTAGTCTCAAGAGCACTGCCAGCAGTTTCCTGGGCTATGCCTGTCCAGATTTATTTACAGTGGGAAATAGCACACCCATTTTCTTGATCAAAGACAAACCCCAGATTTAGATTATTTACTTGACTTGTGTCATGTGTCCATCTCTGAATCAATTACATGACAAAGGTAACAGACAGTACTAATTTGCTTTAGTCCTGTTAGCAATTCCACAACTAGATATAGGGGGTGAGAATGGAGTGCAGTCAGCTTTACTTAAATACCATGAGCAAGTTGATAGAAGTTGATTTTCCCATATCAATATCAGGATATGTTTGCACACACACACACACACACAAGATGGGCAAATAATGCTAGGGGGATTTTTTTTAAAGCCAAAACGAAAGCAAATATCCATTCCCCACTATGCATTACAATATCCATTGAAAAATCAAACTTCAGAACTTAAAACTGTCACACCACTATAAGCTGTATAAATAAACATATATACAAACCTAAATGAAGATGACCCATATTAAAACTCTAATATCTCATTTCCTTCACTTACTCCCAACCGTCTTTTGCCATCATGCCATTTTGGCAACATAGGAAATGTTATTATTATCACCAATAATTATATTTCCTGTGGCATTTCTACTGCAAACTTCCAGTCAGTGACCTTATTTCTTCCCTTCTAGCTTTCTTATTTTAGCACTTCGCAAGAAGTAGAATCCCAACTTACTGAGAAATCCAATTTATTTTTCTTTAATTATTTTACTATTCATCATCACTCTCGCATGTTTTGTTTCCATTTTAGATTCCAGTTTAGTCCTTTATTATAACCAGTCCCTTCCGAAACCATTAAATTGCCTTCTTTACTTCTCACTTTCTGTAGTACCATACTTATCTAGAAACATTCCAGTCCTGGTTGAAAGCAAATATCCTCTTTCCACAGAACCTGACCAAGTAAATATACTTCATATTCATAACTATGCAACCCAAATGTTAGTTTAATATTATAGGATGATGCATTTCACTTGTGTATTAGTTTCTTAAGGACACTAGTTTCTTAGTGTGACAAATTACCGCAAACTTGTTGGCTTAAAACAATAGAAATTTATTCTCTCAGTTCTGGTGGCAAAAAGTCTGAAATCTGGCAAGGCTGTGATTCCTTCAGGGGCTTTGTAAAGAGGAGAATTTTTTCCTTGTCTCTTCCAGCTTCTATTGACTGCCCCAGCTTGTCTAAACTAATAGCCACATCACTTCCACTTCACATTCTGCCTTCATCTTCACATTGACTTTTCTGTGTCTGTATTATTTCTCTTTGCCTCTCTCTTATAAGGACACTTAGGATGGCATGTAGGACTCACCCAGATAATTTAAGGTAATCTTCTCCTCTCAAAATCTTTAACTTAATTATGTCTGCATATACTCTTTTTCCAAATAAAGTAACGGTTACAAGTTCCAGAGATTTAGGTAGCTTCTTTTTTTGGGAGGGGGCCTACCACAACTAAGTTCCTTCTCTCCCACACTCTAAGACCACTGTTTCATACCTTCTAAAGTTTCAGATTCCTCACACACATTAGTACTAGTTGATAATCTAATCTCATACTCCATTAGGAAACTAGAAGCAATTAGTCAGAAACATCTCAGCTTCCTGCCACCATATCTATACAGCTAGTGGTATCACTACCCTTTTTATCTCTCCTCCTTCCTGTGAAATGAAAGACTGCCCCTGCTCCCAGGTCCCTGCTCAAAGACCAATGCCTGTTCTTCATGCCTTCCCACCTTTCGAGTCCTGTACTCTTATTCACTGTTAGTGGGAATATAATTTAACTAACTAACTAACTAAATAAATAAATTTAGCCAATACAGCAAAACAAACCAAAAAAGTTCATAACTTGTTTTTCTATTAATTTATTTATGTATTTATTTTTATCTGCATTGGGTCTTTGTTGCTGCACATGGGCTTCTCTCTAGTTGCAGAGAGCGGGGGCTACTGTTCGTTGCGGTGCGCAGGCTTCTCATTGCGGTGGCTTCTCGTTGCGGAGCAGGGGCTCTAGGCGCGCGGGCTTCAGTAGTTGTGGCTCGCGGGCCCTAGAGCACAGGCTCAGTAGTTGCCGCTCACGGGCTTAGTTGCTCCGCGGCATGTGGGATCTTCCCGGACCAGGGCTCGAACCCGTGTCCCCTGCACTGGCAGGCGGATTCTTAACCACTGCGCCACCAGGGAAGCCAAAAGTTCATACCTTTTAACTTCGTATTTTACTTCTAGGAATCTGTCCCACAGAAATATTGTTTTGCAAAAATAAAAATATGCGCCTGTTCTTCAAAGCATTATTTATAATATAAAAAACAAACAAACTTCTAAATTCCCTCAGTTTGGAAATATTTAATAATTAAATTAAAATAAAGTGCAATTAAAAGGAATGTGATTTGTATATATAAACATAGATGAATGTTCATAATTGTTGAAAGAATCAAGCAAGTAGCAAAAGCTGCTTATAGCATGGTATCATTCATGTTCAAAACAAAAGAAATATATATATATATATTTACACGTAGGACAAGATCTGAAGGAATAAAACCATGTTAACAGTGCTCATTCATACTGAATGGAAATATACAAAGGGTTTGATTGTGTACATACCTGTTTTCTTTTGTTTTTAACAATTAGCCCCCATTCTCTCTGGTATATATGTAGTGTATTTTAATTTTTTGTTATTTTTAGTTAAGTTATTATAAGCAGATAAAATACATCTAACTCAAATATTCTTTGTTCACTGTTTTGGAACTTTATGTTACCTCTGTTTTTTTATTGTTCAATTTCCCAAGTCATTCATCTAATAAGTTTGGTTGTCATAATCAGTTTATTGTCTTGAGAGCACTTTATCTAATCTTAATGGAGGGGACTTTGGGCTGAACCTGACAAAACTTAATGCTTCCAAATGATCTGCATTTTCTATCACATGACTACCCCCAGTTAACCATAGTGTTAATGCCTTTTTTTTTTTTATGATAAATAACAAGAAAATGCTTGTCAGAAAGGAAGTTAACACTACACCAGATAATTTCAAATTGATGCCAACACAAGAGTTTACCATCTGGAAAATATGACAAATCAAATTCTCAATACTAAGATTTAATGATCTGACTTTTTAAAAATCACCTTTTTGGTTAATGAAATGACTTCACGTATAGTGAATACAAATTTTAAACATTTTAAAAATACCATTTAGAATCCAATAGTATTTCACTATTACATTTCCTTTTGAATAAGAGTTTACTTTCAGAAAACTAATATAAAATAGACTAATGCTATAGAATCAATCCTAAATTTTAAAAATCATATGCTGTAAAATAATTGATATTGTACAGTACCATTAATGTAAAAATGGAAACAATTACATTTTCATTCTATCATTTTAAATTATATATTGGCTGATGGCAAGCATTTTTAAAAAGCCAATTTTCAAAGTGGGAAGGAAAATTATGCCATTTCTACTGAAGTCATTAAGAATCTTGAAGCAGTATGTAACACCCTCCAAGAATAGTCCTTGGAGTTTAAATGCTCAATCATCCCCTTTGTTAGTTTAATTCAACAGAAAATATCTTGTTCACATGCTAAACAGAGTTGGAAAGAAGCCACAGACGATTATGATTACTCAATAAAAGATATCCTTTGTGTTTATGTTACTTAGCTCATAATCTCATATCTGTAGCACTACAACCAATTAATTATATTCAGTTGGTTGGTGGAAAATCAGATGCAGTCCACAATGTATATCTCTGACAAATTGTTGCTGGGGATTTTATATACAGCCTTAACATAGTATATGAAAAACTCATTGTAAATAAAATGATTCTTCAAAGTAATTATACATTTTTATAGTTTCAGCATGGATCCAATGTATATTTTGAATTAAGAAAATTGCAGATTTAACAGCATATGAGACTTGTTAATACTATCTGATGTCTTTTTAGTTTAGTTTAGAAATACTACCTGAAGAATAATGCCAAACAAATTAGTCTAAGTAGCACAGTCATTTTGTCTTTAATTCTTTATTTCTTTATTTGGTCATAACCAAAATTAGGGAATAAAGTGAGTTTTTTTTTTTTTTTTTTTTTATAAAGTGAGTTTTAATCAGCCATTTTCTCTTGAATTTCATCCTCCTTGGTTCTTCTCTTTATCCATTTGATGTAGTATCATTTTGTTGCCTCGTGTTATTAATTAAGTATTAAATTTAATACCATATATCAATTATCAAATCACTCTTTTCTCTGCATCTTTCACTTTAATTTAACAAGGGATCTAGTGTTTATATTATCTTCAATTGCTTTATTGTCTTATCTATGCAAATAAAGGTATGGGATAAAGAAGATTTCAAGATAGTAAAGACTAAAATCCTGCTGGTTGTATGAGCAATGATTCCTCTTCCAAAATACAACCTGAATCTAAACTCCACATCAAATCAACAAATACTGTGTGTCAGTATACTATGCACATGCACAAGATACTGCTAAGTATTATGCTTACAAAGAATAAGTGACACTCTCTTTAATATCTGCACCTTCTCTAGCTACCTCCCTGTCTCAGTCTAATTGGGTTGTTCTAACAAAAATATTATAGAATGGGGAGCTTATAAACCACAGGAATTTATTCCTCAAAGTCCTAGGGGCTAGGAAGTCCAAGATCAAGGTACTGGTAGATGTCTGGTGAGAGCCTTTTTCCGAGTTGTAGACCCCTGAATTCTCGCTGTGTCCTCACATGGCAGAAGAGACAAGGTAGCTCTCTAGAGTGTCTTTTATAAGATTGATCCCATCATGAAGGCTTTGTCCTCATCACTTAATCACTTCCAAAAGGCCCCTCCTCCTAATGCCATCACTTCCATTTTTTTTTTTTTTCAATTTTAATCCTAGGATGAGTTTATTTTTTTATTTTGTTAAATTAATTTTTATTAGAGTATAGTTGATTTACAATGTTGTGTTAGTTTCGGGTGTACAGCAAAGTGAATCAGTTATACATATACATATATTCACTCTTTTTCTAGAGTCTTTTCCCATATAGGCCATTACAGAATATTGAGTAGAGTTCCCTGTGCTGTACAGTAGGTCCTTATTAGTTATCTGTTTTATATATTGTAATGCGTATATGTCAATCCCAATCTCCCAATTTGTCCATCCCCTCCTTCCCCCCCCCCCACCAGTAACCATAAGTTTGTTTTCTACATCTGTAACTCTTTTTCTGTTTTGTACATAATTTCATTTGTACCTTTTTTTTAGATTCCACATATAAGCAATATCATATATTTGTCTCTCTCTGTCTGACTTACTTCACTCAGTATGACAATCTCTAGGTCCATCCATGTTGCTGCAAATGGCATTATTTCGTTCTTTTTTATGGCTGAGAAATATTCCACTGTATATAGGTACCACATCTTCTTTATCCATTCCTCTGTTGATGGACATTTAGGTTGCGTCCATGTCCTGGCTATTGTAAATAGTGCTGCAGTGAACACCAGTGTGCATGTATCTTTTTGAATTATGGTTTTCTCCAGATATATGCCCAGGAGTGGGATTGCTGGATCATATGGTAGCTCTATTTTTAGGGTTTTTTTGTAAGGACCCTCCGTACTGTTCTCTAGTGGCTGTATCAATTTACATTCCCACCAACAGTGTATGAGTGTTCCCTTTTCTCCACACCCTCTCTAGCATTTATTGTTTGTAGATTTTTTTGATGATGGGCATTCTGACCAGTGTGAGATGATATCTCATTGTAATTGTGATTTGTATTTCTCTAATGATTAATGATGTTGAGCATTCTTTCATGTGTTTGTTGGCAATCTGTATATCTTCTTTGGAGAAATGTCTATTTAGGTCTTCTGCCCATTTTTGGATTAGGTTGTTTGTTTTTTTGATATTGAGCTGCATGAGCTGCTTGTAAACTTTGGAGATTAATCTTTTGTCAGTTGCTTCATTTGCAAATATTTTCTCCCATTCTGAGGGTTGTCTTTTCGTCTTGTTTATGGTTTCCTTTGCTGTGCAAAAGCTTTTAAGTTTCATTAGATCCCATTTGTTTATTTTTGTTTTTATTTCCATTTCTCTAGGAGGTGGGTCAAAAAGGATCTTGCTGTGATTTATGTCATAGAGTGTTCTGCCTATGTTTTCCTCTAAGAGTGTGATAGTGTCTGGCCTTACATTTAGGTCTTTAATGCATTTTGAGTTTATTTTTGTGTATGGTGTTCGGGAGTGTTCTAATTTCATTCTTTTACATGTAGCTGTCCAGTTTTCCCAGCACCACTTATTGAAGAGGCTGTCTTTTCTCCCTTGTATATTCTTGCCTCCTTTATCAAAGATAAGGTGACCATAGGTGCGTGGGTTTATCTCTGGGCTTTCTATCCTGTTGCATTGATCTATATTTCTGTTTTTGTGCCAGTACCATACTGTCTTGATTACTGTAGCTTTGTAGTATAGTCTGAAGTCCGGGAGCCTGATTCCTCCAGCTCCATTTTTCTTTCTCAAGATCGCTTTGGCTATTCGGGGTCTTTTGTGTTTCCATACAAATTGTGAAATTTTTTGTTCTAGTTCTGTGAAAAATGCCAGTGGTAGTTTGATAGGGATTGCATTGAATCTGTAGATTGCTTTGGATAGTATAATCATTTTCACAATGTTGATTCTTCCAATCCAAGAACATGGTATATCTCTCCATCTATTTGTATCATCTTTAGTTTCTTTCATCAGTATCATAGTGTTCTGCATACTAACTGAGTAAATTTTAAAGATCTTATTGGCTTTATTTAGTGATTTATGAATTGGGCAGCATCTGATCTAGTAGACAGAAAGGAGCTCCAAGGAGCTGTACAAAATGAAAGACTTATAGGCAGAAGAGAGCAGGGACAAGGAAGTTGTACTAGGCAAAAAAACAGATTGGTTATGGCGATGGTTTATCAGGCACATTACCTAACTAGTGCTGATCAAGTAATTCCTGATTGATTGGCTTAAGATTCCATTTCTAGGAGATCCGAAACTGTAATTAAATCTTGGTTTGATGATGTGGGGCTTAGCACAAGTGAGTCTGTTTTGAGCCTAATGTCTTGTTTTTAACATGCTTTTATAAAATAAATATGAAATGCCTGTTATTGAAGACATATAGATATAGTGTGAGTATCTATATTTATCTTAGTGTTGATGTATGACTTTGTCTTTACACCTGCATATGAGAATTCATAAAGCAAATAATAGCTGTGTACATGATTTACACAGTAGATTTGTTCTGGAGAATTTGAGCATGAATCATGTTAGAATTTTAAGAATGCTTACAAGTAAAAGTAAAATTTGTATCATTTCTTTTAAAATATAAATATTTAGTTTGCCATTTATATAAATCTGCTTTAAAATATTTTCTTGATTAATTTATGGAAAGGTTAAAAATGCTGATTTCAAAAGAGAATCTAAGTTCTAAAGGTAGGATTAATTTAAACTTTTATAATTAAAACTCCTCTAGTTTTTCATCAAACTGTTTTTTTTAATCAATTATATGGTGATTGAAAGGCCATTTGGAAGAGTCAAGGAGCTGTTCATGAAAAATATCTTCTTTTTTTTAACATGGATAATATATGAAAAAGAATCATGTGGCTAGAAGAGAATTTATGGCTTATCTAGTCTATATTATACCATAAAGAACTCTACTATAGCCACTCCAAGCAAGAAACCATATATATATATGTATATATATATATATTTTTAATGTTGTATAATGTAAGGATACTCATGAAGTAAGGGATTAT
Source organism: Balaenoptera ricei (assembly GCF_028023285.1). Taxonomy (NCBI): domain Eukaryota; kingdom Metazoa; phylum Chordata; class Mammalia; order Artiodactyla; family Balaenopteridae; genus Balaenoptera; species Balaenoptera ricei. The sequence continues at coordinate 25,655,330 of NC_082655.1, forward strand.
TTAGGCTTTGCATCCTTCACAATAGTCCACTGTATATTTCTCCAATTTTCCTTGTATTTCTCCCACATCCAGTTCTTTCACCTCCAAACCTTAATACAAAAACAAAACAAAACTTTTAAAAATAGAAATACTTTCCACTAAGAGAAAAATTATAATTCTGTATGTGGTTGTTGTTGGGAAAATAAAATTAAAAACAAAATCTCCTGCTAACCCAGAAAACCTCACCATAGAAACTGTAAGTAAAGGAAACTGTTTTATTATTTAATAAGCATTAAGCCAGGATCTGATGTGCATGATAGGCAATCCATGAAAGAGATTGCAAAGACAGAAAGACATTTTATGCTTTCATATAGTCAATTAGATATAATCCATTCATACATGTTCTAAAGATAAATGATAAATAGTCCTTTGTTAAACCGACTGGACAGCACCATTTGCCACACATATTTCATCCTAAATTCACCTATAAATGGAATGACTATCTGTGTTGGCTTTACCCAAAGGAAAAATAAACCCCTCATATTTTTATGACAGGTGGTAGTTTTTCAACTTGGAGTGAGGTGCCCACCAAAGTTAGGTTCCCTCCTTCCCGCAGAAAGGGGGAGATATGGGTGCTGTCTTCCCTGATTATTACATCTCAAAGAGATGGCTTAGAGGTTCTTGTGGAAACATCCCTACACTTTGAGACTGATGAGTGGCTTATGTAACATTTGAAAAGTTATATACACATTTGAAAAAGAAAGAACTGAAAATTCCAAGTTTTCTACAGTGAAAGCTCTAAGATAAACGAAGGTGAGAGGGAGTCTCTTCTATTTTCAACCGGGAGAACTAAGCCTCTTTAAAATTTTTATCTGCATTTAGACTGTCCCTTCAGTTTCTAATAAACAAGACTTTCTCTTTATTAAGATTTGTTCTGTCCAATGCATACTTCCAATTTAATAGTAGATAGTAGGACAGAAAACCAAAATTCTTGCTTTGAGAGGAAGGATAAACTTTAAAGAAGCTTCAAGAAAGAAAACTAGAATTTTATGAAACTCTTTTCTTTGTTGATTTCAGTACTTTTTTTCTGTTTCTCTGAGCTGTAATTCCTAATCAGAATTATGTTGAACTAAATACCTGTCATTAAAAACCAGGTTCTTATTCTGATTTTCTTATTTGTTAATCACATCCCCATTCTTCCAGTAATCCCTACTCAAAATGTATACACCCTTTCCCAAGGGTAGTAATCTGCAGAAACAATTCCCAAGAGATAATTTGTGAACACATGACTCTGGAGTCAAATAAACTTTAGAAAGTCTGTGTACAATTGCTTTGCAATGTAAAAGTCATATTTATTAGTGGGCCATTAAATAATTTTAATAAGTTAGAATCAGCATTTTTTTTAAATAAATAGAATGGAATGGAATATAAAGTGCCAGAGTGTATTGCTTATAGTATACTCATGGAGTTATGCATTGTTCTATGAAACATATTTTGCAGTTATTTTTATGTGTGTATGTTGGTGTGTATATATAAATAAACTGTATTGGAGTCATTGAAAATAAATTAAGACCGTGCAAGTGAAAACAATGATCATTTATTCAGAGCTTACTGTACCAAGGGAGTCAGCAACCATCACTTGCTTTTAGCAGAAACTTTAAGGCAGTCAATAGAGTGGGAAACCTTTACAGTGAGAGAGAGAGAGAGAGAGAGGGAGCAGAGGATGAAAGGAAGGGAAGGGAAGAGAAGGGAAACAGGAAGGAAGGGAGGAAGGGAGGGAGGAAAGGAAGGAAGGAAGGGAGGGAAGGAGGCAAGCAAGCAAGAAAGCAAGCAAGCAAGCAAACCAGGCCTCCAGTTTGCTCTGATGGAAATTATTGGTAAGGGCAACCTGGAGGTGTGCTAGCTAGAAGCAGAATATCTTATCTGATTCATCTGAGCAGCATATTTGGCTTTCTCTGACTGATTCTGAGTTGGAGATGGGAACAAAAATGAGGGAAGTTGGCCGTCTTTGACCAGTTCTGACTGGTTGACCGATCGCTGCAGAGGTTGTAGTCTGGCTCCCTGGACTTCTCATGTGGGTCAGGTTCTGTTGTCATATATAGTCTGGCCATTTTCCATGTGTATATTCAGTCTACCAGATTAAAAAAAAAAAAAAACAGTTTTAAACTCATAGCCATATACTATATACCCCTTTTAAACTTTCACAATGGAGTTTAATACATTAAAAGATTGAAAATTGCTACATAAATTCATTTAACATTCTCCAAAGTATATCATAAATTCTTTTGACTATTAAGCCCCCTTTTTATTCCAGAAGCCTTCTTAACTCAAGGAACCCATGCTCTGGAAAATATTTTTTATAATCATTTTCAACCTTTAGTCTTCCTTCTGTACTTCCCACTTCAAATAAGTCACAGGTTTTATCATTTGTCTTTCGCTGGTATTTTTCACCTCTGTTTTGGTCACAACTCTGATACTCTTTACTTTTCTTGAATTATTCCAATGTCTAGCTCCAGGTTTTTCACTTGAATCTGCTTTTCTCATAGATTCCAGGTTAGTTTTAGGTGTTACTTCTTTACTCCAAAATCTTTAGTCTTCTCCATTCTCACACTATCAATTCTACTCTGAAAAGATACAAGAAGTTGTACTTTAAAAATTAGTCATTCATCTTACTACTTGAGATGAGTTAAAATGCAGATAACTTGCAAGAAGTTACATGATAATTCAAATTCAAACTAAAATATATATGATGGATATAGGGTCCTCTCCTGAAAATAGAACTCCCAGAGCTTGAAATATAGACTAAGGCAATGGAGAAGTGGTTATCATAGTAGCCTTCGAGACCCAAATTATATGAAGAAATCAGCCCCAGAAACCTAGTATTATGTTTTATTTGTTGTTTTCATATCTATCATTAGTGCTCCAAAATGCTGATTAAGTGTTATGTTTATCTCCTTGAGCAAACACCCAGGCCAGTTCATCTAGGAGCTCCCCAGTTGAGCACATACTGGTGCTCAATACCTGTTCTTTGACTGAAAGAGCTTATATGGATAGTCCCAGGACTTAATTCCATAAAGGGCTAATACTATATCAACATTATTATTTTTAAAACAAAAGGCATATTCTATTCATTTGTTGCACTCTGGATTTTTTCAGTGTTGCCTTTTATAATAATAAGAGTGGTTGATTCTTCTTACTTGCTTTATAGATATACCTCCAAATAATTTACGTCCTTTGACCATCTGGTAGATACAGTAAGAGCAAGAATGTTTAGAAGTTTTTGAATGATGTTCTTAGGCTGCTAACAGTTATGGTACTTTCAAAAGAAAGATCCATTTACTTTGATTGCTATTATAGTTCAAAAAATATTGATCTATCCCTGCTTGCAAACTCTTAAACAGGTAGCTACAGAGATTTAGACAAAAATCTGTATTTCGCTTTGGTCTTTCATTCAGGGTACTTCAAAAGAAAATATTTAAAGAATAGATGGGTTAAGTGAGGTTGAAGTGAACAATGCTATACTGAGTCTTCTTATAAAAAGGAATGATTCCTGATACTTCCATTTTTCTGCTCCAGTATTAGACTTTAAGTCCCAAAGGGAGTGAGGTCATGTCTCTTTAATTGACTCTATAGCATATTTCGTTTATTTCACAAGAGATTAGTGTGTCTGCTATATGTGGAATATTTTGGGGGTGTCCATCATCAAAATGCTTATCAACGGCTTATCTCTGCTTAGAATAAAGTGAAAGGTCCTTCAGAGTGTACACAGGGTACCCCTCATCTCTCCATCCTCATCTCTTACCTTACCCTTCTTGCACCCTAACTCCAGCCATACTGAGTTACTTGAATTTCTCCAAATGTGATGTTTCACACTATCATCCTTTGATCAAACTGTTTCCTCTACCTGAAATGTCACAAACTACCACACACCCTATACCCCAACCCCAATCACACACATCCTTGCAGATCTGCCTAATTTTACTTCATATTTCAGTTTGTAGAATCATTTTGCCTTTCAACTCCTAAGCAGAATTATTCATTTTCTTCTCATGTTTCACATATATCTTATTCTAAAACTACATTATTTATCATACTTTTATATATCTGCATACTTGTCTTTTCCTGGTAAGCAGTGATAGATTGTCTTACCTCTACATTCCCAACGTTTGGGATATAGTACAATTCTAATACGTTTTTCTTGAATGAACATACTAATAGAGGATTGAATGAACAAATGAAAGAATGAATGTATATAAATGAGTAAGGTCGCTGTCCCTGAAAAAATTGATAATGACACTAACTATAGTTAGCTGGGTTACTGGTTGATGGCATCAACTGATTTGAGATGTTTATTATAAAAATGCCCTTGAGCATATTCCTGGGTTTCCTAATCTCAATCATCCCTCCTCGTTGTCCTTTTGCCACAGACCCTGTACTTAGTTGCAAATTTAAGGCAAATGCTAAGAAAGTCTTTTGAAGGACCCTAAGTATAAACAGTGGGTCAAGTTTTAAGGATACTACCTCAGGGCAAGTCAGCAAGGAGGGATTACTTGTCACTTTACATTTCATCTTCAAATATATAGGAAATGCACTTTTCAAATCATTTTGGAGTTTTAAAACATTTACATTTTGTGGCATAGGTGCTAATGAGAGCATAGTTCATTCTCTTTTACTTAAAAATATGTATCAAGAAATTTTTTTAAATTTATATATAGATATAGAGATATATATATAGATATCTATCTATCTATATAACCTGAATTCACTTATTTGGCAGCTCTTATGTACCATGCGTTTTTTTTAAGGGCCAAGATAATGACATATACCTTTTTGTGGCCATAGTTCCTAGCACAGCTTTTGGTACATAGTGGATCCTTAGTAAAAACTGAACTGAGATGAATTGATTATACTAAGTTAGTAAGACTAGCCTTTAAATTCCCTGAACTAAGATACTTCATTATCATCAGGAACATCAAGAAGTGTTTTTTGTTTTTTCTTCAATTGATTCCTACCTAGTCTCATTAAATTGTTTTGTACAATCAAATAAATGTATACACTAGGGAACTATTGGGTTAAGCATTATTAATGTTCTCAGTTTTGAAGTTGTTTCATTGTGGTGTTGTTTATCTTTTTTTTATCTATTTACTTTTATTTCTTTCACTTAATTTTTAAAATTGTATTTATTTCTCTTTAATTAAATGAGAGGATACTTAGTCATTTTTGAAAAACAACCTTAGTCCCATTCTCTTGTATTCCAACAAGTTCTCTTGAGAGAGAGAAAGAGGGTGGGGTTATAATTGTTAAGTAGGGTCTTACACAAAACCCCAGGAAAGCCATGGCCAGAAAAAAATCTGATAAATAACTGTGTAGGAGGAAAATATTATATAATCCGAGGTCATGTAGGTTCCATACCTATTGTCTTAGGTTGTTTTTTCATTTTTGTTTTTGTTTTGTTTTGGTTTGGTTTGGTTGCTATAACAAAATACCAGAGATGGCAGAGATGGGGTGGTTTACAAAAAACAAAAATTTATTTCTCACGGTTCTAGAAGCTGAAAGTCCAAGATCAAGGCTCCAGCATGGTCAACATGAGAGTTTTCTTCTTGGTCCATAGCTGGTGCCTTCTTGCTGTGTCCTCCTCACATGGTGGAAGGGGAGAAGGGGTCACTCTGGAGCCTCTTTCCTAAGAGCACTAATCCTATTTATAAGGGCTCTGCCTTCATGACCTAACCACCTCCCAAAGTCCCCACCTCCTAATGGCATCATCTTTGAATTTCGCCAGAATGCATTCAGACCATGGCAACTGTGAAGGCTTGGAAAGTCATTTTATACACAGACATTAAGTATAGCCCCCTCAGTTATCCTCCAAATTTGAGACCTGGGCATGAAGGTGACAGAATATAAATGGTTCGCCATCTCCAAATTAATGATATGTCAAATAGCATCATATTTAGAACCAAAGAAAAGCTCATTGTTTTTATCACAAGTTCCTAATTCTATTGGACATATTGAGGTGTTCAATAATTTTTAAGGTGAAATAGGATTAAGAATTGAGTAGGGTTTGTTTGTTTGTTTATTTGTTTTGAGTGCCTCTATTTGCTATACAGTATGCCAAAACAGTATATTATTTAATTACTTGCTGCAAGATGTTCTTCTACACCAGCCCTATGCAAAATGGTAAACTTTGGGAGTCTTTTCTCAGGATAAAAATTCTGGATTTTTTATTAAATGGTTGTACCTAATCTGAAGCTTTTATTTATTTATTTATTTATTTATTTATTTATTTATTTATTATTATTTTAATTGGGATATAGTTGCTTTACAATGTTGTGTTAGTTTCTGTTGTGCAGCAAAATGAATCAGCTATATGTATGCATATATCCCCTCCCTCTTGGACCTCCCTCCCACCCCCCTCCCATCCCTTCCATCTAGGTCACCACAGAACACGGAGCTGAGCTCCCTGCGCTATACAGCAGGTCCCCACTAGCTATCTGTTTTACACATGGCAATGCATATACTTTTTAATGTCAGTGTTTTCATCATGATTGTAAAACACTTTACACATTATTGCAAATATGTCCTTCATTACTTTGCCTGGGAAGGTATAGCTTTCCTTCTCAAAATCTCCTTAAATGAGACTGTAGTCTCATTTGTCTGAGATCCTTGAAGGTGAGACAGAGTTTAACTCACAAGGTCTTTTTTAGCTGCATGATTCTATACTTCACGACCTTTGTAAGCCTGTTGCTAAGGTAATGAGATTCCCAAGAGGCTTCTTAACATTAAGAATCAGCAAAACTGCAAGTTTTACAGATCACTTTCTTCTAACCTACACAGTTCCTCTGTGAAGTATTTGAATTACAGTGTCAACTGTTGTCAGGTCAGAGATTGATTAATGAGAATTTCCATGTCACTTTAAAGCCAGATGTTAGTTTTTGGCTGGAAATCTGATTGAATTTAAAATTAGAGTCTATTACTTTAGGCATCAAGGATCAAAGTTATTTGATCACTAAAAAAAGGTGTTGAAAGAGTCCTGCTCTACAAATTTCAACCACTGCCATTTAAACCTATATTTCCTATTTTATTCTCAACTCACTGCAGGAGAGCCTTCCCAAGTGCTCTGCTTAAATTTCATCTGACCTCTCATCCTCATTTAGTTCAGCACCTCTTCTCCAGTTTCTGATTTCTTTGCCTCCACAGCAGGGAGAAACAGCAGAACCAGGTTGCTACTCCATGGGTGCCAGCCTCTTACCCTGGGAATAGATACTCATTCTGTTCTCTCCAAATTTAGTTGTGAATGATGCACAGTACTTAGGTGACTCCCACCGGAGGCAACATTTGTTAAAGAAATCTCAACCCCACTTTATATTCGAAGAAACAAAATATCGTAAGCTAATAAAATCCAGAATCAGTAGGATGCTAACTAAGTTCTCCTGGTGTTGCATTGAGCTTTCAATGGTAAGTTGTATTCTATCAGTCAGGAACAACGCAGGTAACAAATGGCACTTTCACACTGGCCATGTATGGGCAGATCTTAAGGAAACCAACAAGGGGCTATGCAGTATCCATGGCTGGTGACAGTGGGGAGCCATTATCACTTTCGTAGCGCTCAGAGGATAGCTGTATGGAGAGGAGAGCCTGACATAAGCGTGCCTTTCAGTAAAAAAGAACACAGCCATTCCATGTTGATCCGGCAGAGAAGAAGATGGGGGAACATACCTCTACTGCACTCTCCTCCCAGCCTTCTCATCTTCTCTCCTGCCAGTGTGGTTTGTTTCCTGACCACTGGTTACACAAGCAGAAAGTCGAGTAGTATAGGAGCCTGTCTATTATGGGTCGATGTGGTTCAGCCTTTACTCCCACCCTCGGGGCACAAAACTCTGGGCAGTAGAGGGTAAAGAATTGTTCTCGAGGGGTAAACAAAATATCTAGCACAAATTTCCTGCAATTATAAGACAACTATAAAATTTAAATCATTCAAAAGACATAGCTGGAATGTGTTACTCTATGATTTTCTGTATATATAGTTCTCTATAACTATGAGAATTTGTGATCACCTATATGGTTTACTAATAGAACCACATACTTTTGTATGCTAATTTTTGTTACCTACCTTCTTTCTTGATATATTCCACAACTATTCTTGACCATTGGGCTCTGAGAGAAGGTATAGTGTGTAAGTACTCATATTCTGGAACCACCATCTGTGTTCAAATTCCAGGTCTGCCATTTAAAATTGTGTCACTCTAAGCAAGTTACTTATCTCTTTGGGGTGCATAGGGCTGTGTCAAGGTTAAATGTAACAAGTGCTTAGACCTTTGCCTGACACATACATGATATGTGAATATTTGTCATCACTGTGTGTATAGACACTTGAAATGCAAAGTGGAATAAAAACTCATGGGAAGAGACAAATGAGTAAATAAATTATTATAGTAAAATGTATGGACCAATGTAAGTATTCCTAAGGCCTATAGAAACCCAAAGAAGGAAGCAAGTGACTATAGTTACAAGCTCAGGGCAGTCTTTATGGAAGAGGTATAGTTTGACCTTGAGAGATGTATAGGAATTTCTCCAGGTGTTACAAACTGGGAGGATGTCTTCTGTCCCAGCTGAGATGTCATGCCTTAGGTCATGTAGGTGTGAAAGGGAACAGCGAGTGTCTTGACATGCCTGGCACTTAGGAGGCTAGTAGGAAAATGGTGGCAGACTGCGTGGGAAAAACAGGAAAGGTTTAGATCATAAAGGCCTTCCATAGTAAGGAATTTGAAGAGATCCGAATAGTTTTAAAATCACGCTGCTACCATAAAGGTGGGATTAGTGTGTTGAAGCATTCAAGACAAAAACCTCTCTTAAAATTAATGTTTCTGTGTTTTCTGTTCCAATACTGGAATCAAGTTCATATGTTTCTTTCCTGCATTATTCCAGTGCCTGGCTCACCGTATTCTCTCCATCCTTTCTCTCAAGCAACATTGAACAATGGAAAAGAGTGTGGTCATTGGCGTCAAGTAGATGTTGAGTAGCAACTCACTTGAGCTATTTCTACATATTTGACCTTGGTTAGCCTCTCAGAACCTCATTTTTTCACCTATAGAATAAATAGTGCCTTGCTCTCAGTGTTGCAATAAGAGATACATGAGTAAACAGAGTTACAGTATTTAGCAAACCTCCTGTCAAATAATAATCTCTCAATAATGGCAGCTAATAATCTTATCGTTCTGAGATCTTTAGATAGCCTAGTCCCTTACCTTGTTTACTAATTGTTTGCCAGTTTTAAGTCACTTATCTTAGCTTTGGTTCCCTAGGAAACAAAGGCTGAGGAGAAGCTTATGGACTAATGAGGAGTGCAATTCCAAAATAGCAAGGAGTAAATTAGAAAATCAACATTGATATAGCACTACCAAAAAATTCACAGACCTCATTCAAATTTCACTACCCCAAAATGTCTCTTTTTCCTTTCTTGTCAGGATTCAACCCATGAAACTTCAGTGCATTTACTTGTTGTGTCTCTTTCATTTCCTTCGATCTGAATGAGTTCCTCATTTTTCCCCTGTCTGTCATGACCTTGATAGCTTTAAAGAATACAGGCCTTTCATTCTGGAATATGTCCCTTAATCTGGGTCCATCCAATCTTTCTTCATATCCAGACTTCAGCTATGCATTCTTTTTTTTTTTTAATATTTATTTATCTGGCTGCATCAGGGTCTTAGTTGCGGCATGCGGGATCCTCCCATGCGGCGCGAAGGCCTCTCTCTAGTTGTGGCACGTGGGCTTAGTTGCCTCACAGCATGTGGGATCTTAGTTCCCTGACCAGGGATCGAACCCACGTCCCCTGCATTGGAAGACAGATTCTTTACCACAGGACCACCTGGGAAGTCCCCTCAGCCATGCATTCTTGACAGAAATGATGCTCCTTATTTTAGTGCATTGCATCAGGAGGCAATGTCAGTATAATCCACACTGGTTATGTGATCCTTGATCACCTAGTAAAATTAGTGCCTTCTGGGTTTTTCCATGGTAACATGACCAGTTTCACCTTTTGGATTCTCTTCACCAGAATCCAAAATCTCTGTGATGGCTGTCAAATGTTGATTTTTTACTTTTAATAATTCCACATTTTTTAACTGTCATTCTACATGGAGACAGAGTGTTCTCTACTCTTCCATTTATTTACCCATTTATTTATATCAGATGGATTTATGCATTTGAATTTTATTCAATTAGTTGTAATCCATCATTATCGTTGTTTTGATGATTAAGCTGCCCTAGAATGGCTAGTGTAGTTCCTTCAAGCTGGCCTCTATGTCTTTTCGATGTGTCCCCATCATTCTTTAAGCACTTTTCTTGACAGAACAAGGTGTTCCAGTTTTGTCTTGTACTTTTCTTTGACCAACCCTGGAAGCAGACTTCCTGGTTCCCTTTAGTGAAGAATGGTATTTGGACACCAAGATGTGGGAACTCATGTACTTGTTGCTATGAGTACTTATTGCTTTTAGGACTCAGTGGATGGGGCTAGAAAATACATGTGCATTATGTGTGATATAATACACACAGTCATCTCTATCTATGTATATCTATATTTTAAACGTTATTAACACCAATTTCTCCAATTTTAGTTCAACCCCTCAGAATTTTGTAGCCTTCTCTTTTTCCACATCCCCTTTTTGATAGTGAGAAGTCTAGTTACCCTTATCCTCAATACATTTATGACTTGCACAGTCCCATAATATATACTTAATCTTACAACCTTACTGGCTGCTTCCTTGGCCTTGTTTCTACTTGTTTGGCCTCTAGCCACACTGTCACTTACTTGACCTCACTACCTCCTCAACTCCTGATACCACCATCACTGCCTCTGCTATAGGCTGAATATTTGGTCCCCCTAAAATTCACACTTTGAAACCTAATCCCCAATGTGATGACATTTGGAGGTAGGGCCTTTGGGAGGTGACTAAGTGATGAGAGTGGAGCCTGATAAATGGAATTAGTACCCCAGGAGCTCCCTTGCCCCTTGTCTACCATGTGAGAACACAGCAAAAAGACATATGTCTGTGAACGAGGAAATCGGCCCTCTCCAGATAGCAAATCTGCTGACACCTTAATGTTAGACTTCCCAGCTTTCAGAACTGTGAAAAACAAATTTCCGTTGTTTACAAAGCACTCAGTCTATGGTATTCTCTTATAGTATCTTAAATGGACTCAGACAGCCTCCTAACCCCAACCAAGCCACCCCACCTAAAGAAAGAGAAGGGAAAAGACTTTGTATCTTTTCTGATACTGCTCTTCTCCTTCCACCTGGGATACCTTTCCTTCCTTACTCTTCCCCAGTTCACACAGTGAAATAACTCTAAGATAGTTCAAGGGTCACCTCTTCTTTGAAACCTTTACCAATTTGCCAACCTCCGATTCAAGGGGACTTTGCTGTACCTCCTTTGTGCCCTCATTTAAGGCATAGGCTACATCTTATTTGTCTTTATATCCCTAGTGCCTAGTATTATTTTTGAAACATATTAGAAACTAAATAAATGTTTCATAAATGGGTAATTAATGAATGGAAATTTCTTTGCAATAATTTGGTGATTAAGACTCTAGATTCAGACAAACCCTAAACTCTGCTATTCATAAGTTTTGTGAAATTGGGCAAGTTAACGTCCTGTCTGTTTTGGCTGTTATAACAAAAATACTATAGACTGGGTGGCTTATAAACAACAAACATTACAGTCTGGAAACTAGGAAGTCCATGATCAAGGTGCTGGCAGATTCAGTGTTTGGTGAGAGCCTATTTCGTGGTTCACAGATGGCTGTCCTCTCCCTATGTCCTCACATGGCAGGATAGGCAAGGAGCCTTTTGAAGTCCTCTTTTATAAGGGCAGAGATGCCATTCATGAGGGCTCCACCCTCATGACCTAATCACTTCCCAAAGACTCTACCTCCAAATATCATCACATCAGGGATTATGTTTCACCATATGAATTTTGAGGGGACACAAATATTCAGTCTATAGCATTAATTAACTTTTCTGGCCTTTATTTTTCTCGTCAGTAAATAGAGATGACAATAGTTCCATCATATGGTTGTTATGAGGATTAAGTTATATAACAAATGTGTTTAAAAAAATGTTTTCACAATGTCAATACAATTTCAATGTTCAATAAATGATAGCAGCTATTATTAATAATTGATTTTTGTACAAAACTCTATTATAACACTGATATGTTGCATATGAATTATTTGTTCAGATATTAGTCTTGCCTCCTGGATAGAAAAAAATTTCAAAGGCAATGATATACAGTAGGTATGTGTTTATTTTCCTAACTGCCTATTGTCTTTCAGTCTAAGAGAGTATTGCAGCTTCAAAATTACACCTTCATTTGAAAATATATTCTTGATTTAAAGAATTTTGCATTAAAGTAGCAAAGAAGAAAATAAGGTTTCAAAATAGTAGAGTAAGCACTTATTCTCAATGCTAACCCAAAGATGATAGAAAACATATCAAAAAATATACACTGATGCTTAAGAATAGGAAGAGAACATTTCAGTTATTATAAGGCCATAGGGGATCTCTGAGATAAATAAATATAAATAAACATATACATATATATATACACACACACATATGGAATATAGAGGTAAGCTGAGAATTTCATAAACCAATGCCTCCATTGGCTGCTGTTGCTGTAGCTTCTGCCTAGGAAGCCATTGTTCATCAGGGCCAGAAGCCACCACGGAAGAGGCCACTGGCAATCCTGAGAAACTGTAGTAATTGCTACAGAGGAAAATATTTCAGCTACAGAGCCAAATGTCCAGACATGGAATCGGAGTCGAATGCAATTATCAAGAGGGCTCTTCATCCCAACTCGGGATGAAGACCATAAAAGTGTACTGTACCACAGATCAACAGAGGAGATAATTTATACCTAGAAGTATGACATGATTCTGACATTAGAAGAAATAAGCCTGAAGTTTACAGAAGCAAGCAAATAAAAACATTTATTTGACAGCTTGTTCAAAACCAGCTGTTTTGTTCTTCCCCCAAATAAATCCCTCCTGCACTTTTCATCATAAGCTTGACAACCATTATGATTCACCAAATATATTTTCAAATATGCTGCTTCAGAAGAAACTTTAGTCTGCTGCTCTTGAAGCACACTTCTGCTTGTACCCAAGGAAACAGTAAAAAGAAAAAAAAATTAAATAATTATACTAGATATCCTCACAAAAATAAAGGGGGAAATTGTATACATGAAAAGATAATAGGTTATGAAACAATAAAAAGTAATAAATCATTAAATATTCAAGAAATGATAACATAATTTTTCAGTATATAGATTGAATTGGAATTAGATAAAAGTACACAGTGAATTAATAAATTTGAATTTATAATATATAAACATATTTTACATATATAATACTTCTAGAATGCAGAATAGAGAATTTTAAAAATGAAAATTTGAAAGATTGAGCAACATGAAGGCTAAATCTGAAAGTTCTGATGTTTAATGTGAAAGAGTTCCAGAGAGATGAGTGTGTATATGAAATAATATTTTAAAAGAAATAATGGTAACAATTTCTTAGAACTGAAAAAAAAAAAGTTACAAGTTATTTGACAGCAGAAATCTATCAAGTACCAAGTTAAAAAAAAAAATTTAAGAACCGATACCTAGGTAGATGATAGTGACATTTAAAAACAGCAAGTCTAAAAAAGAATCCTAACAACTATGGGAAGGGAAGAGAGGGAGCAGGGAACGGATTAATTACAAAGAGAATTAAAATCAGTTTGTTATATTTTTTTATCAGGAATACTGGATGGATAAAAGACCAGGGAAAAATATCATCAAAATGCTGTGGGAAAATAATTCTGAATTAAAATTCTATACCTTACCGATTATCACTCAATATTGAGGGCAAAAGAGAGACATTTTCAGTTGAAGAATAACCTAGTCTTTCAATAACAGAAACAATTTCAGTGAGGTATAAGAGTGATAAAATTTTCTGAGCCTAACAACAATGTCATCCCACCATAACCTAGCACTTTAGCCCTGCTATTCCCTGCTCATCATCCCACCCCCCATCAGAGCATCCATCACCTTCTAAAATAACACTTATTTATTACTATTTGTGAACTTCCAATGAAATATACACCACCGAAGAGCAGGAATTATTGTCTGTTTATTCATTGATCTAGTCCACATAGTACCTAGAAGAGAATCTGGCACATCATGGGTTCTCAACTAAATATTTGCTGAATAAATTGAACGACACAATGCGGTTTGAACTATGTAAGTGAGCTTGATTCAGCTACCAGGAAATGTGGCACAATTCATACTCTGTTTGGAACTTTAACACAGTTCTTTTTATTTTTTTGAATTTTTGAATTTTATTTTATTTATTTTTTTATACAGCGGGTTCTTATTAGTTATCTATTTTATACATATTAGTGTATATATGTCAATGCCAATCTCCCAATTCATAACACCACCCCCGCCAATTTCCCCCCTTGTTGTCCATATGTTTGTTCTCTACATCTGTGTCTCAATTTCTGCCCTGCAAACTGGTTCATCTGTACCATTTTTCTGGGTTCCACATATATGCGTTAATATACTATATTTGTTTTTCTCTTTCTGACTTACGTCACTCTGTATGACAGTCTCTAGATTCATCCACGTCTCTACAAATGACACAACTTCGTTCCTTTTTATGGCTGAGTGATATTCCATTGTATATATGTACCACTTCTTCTTTATCCATTCGTCTGTCTATGGGCATTTAGGTTGCTTCCATGACCTGGCTATTGTAAAGAGTGCTGCAGTGAACATTGGGGTGCATGTGTCTTTTTGAATTATGGTTTTCTCTGGGTATATGCCCAGGAGTGGGATTGCTGGGTCATATGGTAATTCTATTTTTAGTTTTTTTTAAGGAACCTCCATGCTGTTCTCCATAGTGGCTGTATCAATTTACATTCGCACCAACAGTGCAAGAGGGTTCCCTTTTCTCCACACCCTCTCCAGCGTTTGTTGTTTGCAGATTTGCTTATGATGCCCATTCTAACTGGTGTGAGGTGATACCTCATTGTAGTTTTGATTTGCATTTCTCTAATAATTAGTGATGTTGAGCAGCTTTTCATGTGCCTCTTGGACACCTGCAGATCTTCTTTGGAGAAATGTCTGTTTAGGTCTTCTGCCCATTTTTGGATTGGGTTGTTTGTTTTTTTAATATTGAGCTGCATGAGCTGTTTATATGTTTTGGAGATTAATCCTTTGTCCATTGATGCGTTTGCAAATATTTTC
The DNA here is from genome assembly GCF_028023285.1 of Balaenoptera ricei. NCBI lineage: Eukaryota > Metazoa > Chordata > Mammalia > Artiodactyla > Balaenopteridae > Balaenoptera > Balaenoptera ricei. The sequence goes on from NC_082655.1 coordinate 25,670,590, forward strand.
TCCCATTCTGAGGGTTGTCTTTTCGGCTTGTTTGTAGTGTAGTGTCCTTTATAGCTGTTAACAGTTGCCTTATGTATTGAGGTGCTCCTATGTTGGGTGCCTATATATTTATAATTGTTATATCTTCTTCTTGGATTGATCCCTTGATCATCATGTAGTGTCCTTCCTTGTCTCTTGTAACATTCTTTATTTTAAAGTCTGTTTTGTCTGATATGAGTATTGCTACTCCAGCTTTCTTTTGATTTCCATTTGCATGGAATATCTTTTTCCATCCCCTCACTTTCACTCTGTATGTGTCCCTAGGTCTGAAGTGGGTCTCTTGTAGACAGCATATATATGGGTCTTGTTTTTGCATCCATTCAGTGAGCCTCTGTCTTTTGGTTGGAGCATTTAATCCATTCACATTTAAGGTAATTATCGGTATGTATGTTCCTGTGACCATTTTCTTAATTGTTTTGGGTTTGTTTTTGTAGGTCCTTTTCTTCTCTTGTGTTTCCCACTTAGAGAAGTTCCTTTAGCATTTGTTGTAGAGCTGGTTTGGTGGTGCTCAATTCTCTTAGCTTTTACTTGTCTGTAAAGCTTTTGATTTCTCCATCGAATCTGAGTGAGATCCTTGCCAGGTAGAGTAATCTTGGTTGTAGGTTCTTCCCTTTCATCACTTTAAATATGTCATGCCACTCCCTTCTGGCTTGTAGAGTTTCTGCTGAGACATCAGCTGTTAACCTTATGGGAGTTCCCTTGTATGTTATTTGTCGATTTTCCCTTGCTGCTTTCAATAATTTTTCTTTGTCTTTAATTTTTGCCTATTTGATTTCTATTTGTCTCGGCGTGTTTCTCCTTAGGTTTATCCTGTATGGGACTCTCTGCGCTTCCTGGACTTGGGTGGCTATTTCCTTTCCCATGTTAGGGAAGTTTTCGACTATAATCTCTTCAAATATTTTCTCTGGTCCTTTCTCTCTCTCTTCTCCTTCTGGGACCCCTATAATGCGAATGTTGTTGCGTTTAATGTTGTCCCAGAGGTCTCTTAAGCTGTCTTCATTTCTTTTCATTCTTTTTTCTTTATTCTGTTCTGCATCAGTGAATTCCACCATTCTGTCTTCCAGTTCACTTATCCGTTCTTCTGCCTCAGTTATTCTGTTATTGATTCCTTCTCGTGTATTTTTCATTTCATTTATTGTATTGTTCATCTCTGTTTGTTTGTTCTTTAATTCTTCTAGATCTTTGTTAAACATTTCTTGCATCTTCTCAATGTTTGCCTCCATTCTTTTTCCAAGGTCCTGGATCATCTTCAGTATCATTATTCTGAATTCTTTTTCTGGAAGGTTGCCTATCTCCACTTCATTTAGTTGTTTTCCTGGGGTTTTATCTTGTTCCTTCATCTGGTACATAGCCCTCTACCTTTTCATCTTGTCTATCTTTCTGTGAATGTGGTTTTTGTTCCACAGGCTGCAGGACTGTAGTTCTTCTTGCTTCTGCTGTCTGTCCTCTGGTGGATGAGGCTGTCTAAGAGGCTTGTGCAAGTTTCTAACACAGTTCTTTTAGAAATTGTCAGAGAGGGTAGACAAAATTAATTAAGGTCATATAATTTCAATTTGACAAATATAGCAAATTGAATTGAATATATTTTACTGATTTATCCTCTGTGAGGCTGGATATACTTATACTGAATACTAAAGCAATAACATTAGAAATCAGCAGCAAAATGATAGCCTAGACCCATACATTTAAAAACACCTTGAAATTATTTATGAGTTAAAGAGGAAATCAAAATGGAAATTATAGACTATTTAGAAGTGAACAAAAAAAGGTCTAAATATCAAAACAGTACTCTGAAGAAAATTTATAGACTAAAAAACATTTTTTTAAGGAAACAAGAAAGGCTGAAAATAAACTAATAAAAAAACAAACCCTAAGACTTCAGCTCAAGAAGGTGGAGAAAGAATAGCAAAATAATGCAAAAGAGAGTTGAAGGTGGAATCCAAAAAGATAAAAACGAAAGATGTTTAAATAAAATCAAAACAATAGAATTGATTAGCAAAATGTGGTTCTTTGAGTAGACTAGTAAATTTGACAATGTTTTGTAAGTATGAGGCAAAGAAAACTGGAAGACTAATCACAAATAAATAGCACTGGGAGTGAGAAAGTTTATGACATCTTTGTAAAGCGATATTTAAAGATTTTGTAACACAATTCTATTACTACTAAACTACTAACTTGGAAACTTTGGAAAATTGCACTTCTCTAACATATATATAAGTTGCTAATATTGCCCCCCCCAAAAAAATAACTTTAATAGTAAAATAACCTTAGAAGATATTGAAATGGTAGTCAGATACCTATCTCAAAATTATACCAGACTCAGTCAGCATTTTTGGCAAATTGTCACACTCAAGGATCCAATTTTCCTGTTATACAAACTAGTCTAAAAGACTAGTGAATGTTGGAAAATTGCTAACCTCTTCCCTTGGTGTTAAGTCTGGATAGGAACAGCACAAGAAAAATGATAGACCAGTGTCACTATGACACAGATAAAAACAAATATCAAATCAAATGCAGTGTATTAAAGAAATCATTATAACTATGTTTTCTGCTAAGGATACAAGGACATTCAAAAATATCTCCAAAATTATTGTTTCGTTAAAAAGCAGCAAGTTATAGAATATATTGACATTATAATACAAGTTACTATATATATATAAAGCAATACTACCTAGATTTTGTGAAGAGAATTTTTACATTTACAAAAATACAGATGTTTATATTACATAGTACATATATATGTGTATTATTATAAAAGCATGTGTAAAGAACTGGAAAGCTACACAACAAATTGGTGCTAGTAGATTACAGAAGAACCAGGAATGTGTGATTGTTGGAGTGTCAAGAGAGACCGTAACTTTGTCAAAGTTTTATTTTTTAAATTTAAATTAAAATTTTTTTGCTGTTGTTTGAGGATGACTGTATTAATGTGAGTTCATGTAACTTAAAAACCAAAACAATTACCACAGTAATCTGCAACTGACATTCCTAGATTCACAAGGAAGATCCCAGATATTTGGAGTTTCCTTGAGCACATGTCAAAAGGGTGTTTTAATGTGCTCTTAAGAGATTTTTTTTTTTCAACCTCCTTCAATTTAATTCATCCACAAAACATTTGTTGAGGAACATATCTGGGTAATTTGGAATGCAAAATTGATTCCTGACATAAGGAGCTTTTTGGGGAGTCTAACTGGGGAAGTAATTCCACCAACAGGTACTAGGGAGTGTTGCAGATCCTGTGTGGAGGGTATTCACTGATCATTTTGGGAGCACATAGGCAGAGAATATCACCTTGTGTCCTGGTTTCAATCTAAAGATTTCCTGTATCATGTACAGATTACAAAAATAAGAAAAGTTTTTGAGATTTGGGGAAAATACATATGTATATATATGTGTGTATGTATGTAGTACAAACAGAAAATCTGAATCTTGTTCGTAATTGTTCTGTTAGGAACAACCGCATTAGCTCCAACAACCTCAGTTTCCCTATCTACCAAATGAGAGAAATGCACTAATTGTTCCCTAAAGATCATTTCCTCAAATTATGTCCATAACAGTAGTAAGAGAAAATTAAGATTGGAGAACATTTTCATCTTTTGCTCTGAAATATCTTGGCTATAGAGAGTGTACATCTCTTAAATTTGCTGTATGGATATCATATGCCTGAAAGCCTTGAAATCTGACATATCATCTATTTTTACAGAAATTGAAAAAGAAAGTTGTGGTGATCCTGGTACACCCTTATATGGAATTAGAGAAGGTGATGGATTTTCTAATCGTGATGTTTTAAGGTTCGAATGCCAGTTTGGATTTGAATTAATTGGAGAGAAATCCATTGTTTGTCAAGAGAATAACCAATGGTCTGCAAACATACCCATCTGCATCTGTGAGTACCAAATGCTTTGCTTCCAGATAGCATATGTTACCCTGTCCTTGCATATAATTGCTTTTGTAATTAATTGCAAAGAACTGGAACTGTGTAATTATTTTTGAACGAGTAGCACTTTTCAACATTATCTTTAACAAGTGTGCTTATGCCAAATTATAAATTTCATTGCAGATTTAAATAAAGTTAGCACAGTTCACTTGGTAATGGCAAAGTATAGTCTACATATGTCCTCATAACACTTTATTGGTGGAATTTTATACTCTATAGATAGAATACTTCTTATGGAAATTATACATCTGAGCTAATTCTATTAGGCTTATTTATTTTAACAAGATAGTATATGCTTATTTGCAATCAGAAACACTTAAAATATTTAAAGCTTATATTCTATGTATAATGCATTAACTTATTTTTGCTTGTAGATGCTCACACTAATGCCTGCTTAAGTGCCATTTATTTATATTGCACAGAATAAAATTCATTAATGTTTGTGATATACAATATGCTTGGATTAAAATAGTGTGTTTCTTCACATACTTTAAAGCGTTCCAATTTAGTTGCAACAAAAATATAATTTGTTTTATCTGTTGATGCACTTTTAGGTTAAATTAAATACTATCTTCATTACCAACAAATACAGCTTACCAGGTGTGAATGCAATGTTGAAAATTTTGCATTTAGTTTTGATTACAAATGATAACATATAAGCTCATAATCATGAAAGTAAAAAATAATTTTCTTGTTTTAAAATATGACTTTTCATCTGTATCCAACTTATAATGATCATGCTTTTCATTTGTGAAATCCTTTATTCCCTACAAAGGCATTAGCACAAACTTTACTTCAATATATAACTGGTTTTTAAAAAATTTAGCAGTTTTCAAGACCTGCATTTTATCTGAATTTTAATTTGTGCTGCAAAACACACATATTCCTTTATTGAAAATGTTGATTATTTAACATTTTAAAAATATTTAACATTTTTAAACACGTACTGAGAACTTTTAAAGTGAGTGGAGGCCAAACGTTTTCTAATATATATATATTACCTTTTTTTCCTCTGTGTAATAGATCTTTTTTTTTAATCCTTCCTCTTCTTTCTAAATGTTCTGTGTGAACCTTTAAATCATATTTTTTAAAAGCTAAAAAAATAAATCTGAGGGGAAATAAAGACTAACCTTAGTATGGTATGGGAGTTCTTATTTAGTTCTTTTTCCAGCGTTAGCCCCTAGTGGCAGCTATCATAAGTGTTAATTCATCTCCTTATCTGTGTTATAAGCTATCAGAGCATCCCATGACCATGGTAGAAGTGAAGTTCACCTAGTTACTGCCCTCACTCCAAGTTTTCTCCAGGTTGTATTATCCCAGTTATGTTAATACCTACATAATATTTGTGTGTGTTTGTTTTCAGTCATTTCGTGAGCATTATTGTTTTCTTTGGAAATGTCTATATACTTCTCCAATATTTTTTTAAGCACAGAAACTAAAACTTTGCACTGCACTCTTACATGGACATGATAAATGTCAAAATAAATTGCTGTTATTACTCCAATTATATTTTTGTGCATATTTAAGCATACAGTAATTCAAAATACTAGTAGCCTTCCTTAATGATGTGCAAACAATAACATGTTTTTTTCTGTTTTATAAGATAGATTATATTGTTTAATATTATTTTTTTCAAACTGCTAATTGATTATTATAATTGTTGACTATGGCAAAATGAGGTAATTTGAATTATTTGAGGTAATAAATTTGAAAATTTATTGTTTATAATCTTCCTATTTTAACAGTTCCTTGCCTCTCTAACTTTACTGCACCAATGGGAACAGTCCTTTCTCCTGATTATCCAGAAGGGTATGGAAATAATTTAAATTGCATCTGGACAATAATCTCTGATCCGGGGAGTCGGATACACCTTTCTTTCAATGACTTTGATCTGGAATCCCAGTTTGACTTCCTTGCTGTTAAAGATGGAGACTCTCCAGACTCCCCAATTCTTGGAACCTTTACTGGGGCTGAGGTGCCTTCTCATCTTACTAGTAATAGTCATATACTACGATTGGAATTTCAAGCTGACCACTCAATGTCAGGACGTGGCTTTAACATCACTTATAACAGTAAGTTTAATTTTTCCATATAACATATTTCTACACATTAGAGCTAGAAAGGAATCATACAAAACAGCTCTCTTGTTCCACAGATAGGAAACTTGAATAAGTCATATACATAATTTGTATCAGGGACAGTCTTTTAGCCCTTGATTTCTAACCATATTTTTACTGCTTACTGTGTCATTTCTCTTTGTGAGAGGCCTGATATTAAGGAGATATATTTCAAATATAATTATTATATCAACCAATGTATTAGCTTATTCTATTAAATCTTATAAGCATAATCTCAAACCTACTGTACATAACATATTTTGCTCTGTTATTGGTATGCAAACATAAAAGGGGGATAGATCCTTCCTTCAAGATATTCATAAACCAGTAGAGGATTTTAAACAAATAATGACAACACAGAGTTATAATTCCAAAGACAAAATTATCAAAGTATCACAGAGAAGGAAATCACTAATTCTGGGGCAGTAGGTTACTGAGCTGACTTAGCAAAGATGCTACGGGGGGAAAATACCTTAGTGAATATCAGCTCTAAGGTCAAACTGTGCAAATTCAAATCTTGACTTTGCTACACTTTTAGGTTTAATAACAGAGCCTCAGTATTCTCATCCATAAAGTCATACTGGGTTTTTGTAAGGAGCTGTCAATGAAAAAAATTATCAGTGGTCAATCTAAGAAAGAAATGAACATTTTTTTCCAAGCTAACCTGTGGATTATAACCTGGGAGACAATCTTTCAGAAAGCTCTGAGGACTGTTCCACCTGTTAGAGGTCAAAGCACAGTTATGTAAGTTTTTGAGACAAAGGGTTATAGTCAAATGACCTATTAACAGTTTACACAATCCAGATCTGCACGTCCAAAGCAAGTAGTGGGTCATCGTGATCCCTTATGAGATTAAGAAGGAATGTTATCTACTAAGGAGGTCTGGTTAATGCAGATGAACAATACACACTAAAGAGGAAGGAAGAAGCCCAAGAGGGCAGAGAAAAAAATTTATGTTTAAATTTTCATCTTGCCATAAAATATGAATTTTATTTAATCAGAGCAAATAGGGTGATGCATGTAAATAATTCAGCATATATACCTAATAAATACTCAATAAACATTAACAGTTGTTGTTTAGGTATCTTCTGAAGTATTCCCTTGTCAATTCTTATTCTATTATTGTATTTATTACATTGCTTTAGGTTTAAGAATTCTTCGAGGTTATTTAGCTATTGTCTATCACCCATATTTTTTGTATTTCAAAAGGATGAATATTATTTTTCTGAAAATAACATGTAAATATAGCAAAAAGATGAATCACATAAATGAGAAAATACCTTAGTAAGTTAACAAACTTACATACTAATGCTTCCGTGTGCACATGTTTTACCTGAAGCTGTAAAATGCTAGTGATTTTTATTGTTTTCTTCAAAGCTACCACACTCTGTCAGATTCTGACCAACTTGATGAGTTATTTAAGTGTCACATTATAATAGGATTTAATTTCCTGCTCTTTAAAAAAGCACTGCACCCCCTTCACCCTCACCCTTGCCCCAGACTGTTCAGTGCTGAGCTTTGTCAGTTAATAACAAAATGCAGTTATTGTCTTTTCAAAGTGACACTCTTAGTGAATATTGTCACTAATAAGTTGTCAACATGTAATTGCACATCATTAAAGTTGAATTAGCTGTGACATGTGTCAGAGAGACATGCTGTATAAAATGGTTGCTTTATCTGTAAGTCCCTTTTAAAATATTTCATATATATGTATAAATATAGACACATATACATTGATCTATTTACAGTTTTTATGTTGTCTTAAACGCATATATATATATATATATATATATATTTTTTTTTTTTTTTTTCTTTTCTTGCCTCACAGCTTGCGGGATCTTAGTTCTGCAACCAGGGATTGAACCCCAGACTCCACCAAGTCCTAACCACTGGACCACCAGGGAATTCCCTTAAATGCATAATATTTTTAACTTTAGTATTTATGGTATCTTGAAGGTATTATGGAAATATGCCTCTTGTTCCTTGTTCTGTTTCTCTAGTAAATAATTTAAACCATTGTATTCAAATTCTTATATTCAGTGCTCCCTACTGAATGTTTTTTTCTGAAAAATTATCCAGCAGGCATTATATATAGGAGCAACCAGGCTTAATCGATATTGAGCTTTTTAAAAGCACAACAGAAAACAATAATTAGAAATAAGTGTACCTACAAAATCGATTTTATATAATTTAGAATTTACCTTAATATTATTTTATACTGTTTCACTTAAAAATGAGGAGACTGGATAATACAATTATATAATTTATGAACAATATCACAGTGATGATTTAGTGAAAAAATTTAAAATAACTGCATGTACCCATGCAGTATGTATATAATATTAAATTGTAAATACCCCTTAAAATATGTTTTACATATTTAGACTTTGCTACTTTAAATATTCTTCCATTTATATTATACTAATTTAAACATTTATAATGCAAATTTATAGGGCTCATGCAATCTATAATCTATGAGAAATTTAAGTAAGCACATTGTCCTTACACTTCTGCTACTTGCTGGGATGGGGCTAAATATGCATCCTGGGAGATACAAGGTAAAATAAGATAGTGACCCTGAACTAAAGAACTCACATTCTCTTGAGAGACATGAGACAAATAATCCAAGATACAATATGTTGTGGAGAGGGACTTCCCTGGTGGTCCAGTGGGTAAGACCCTGTGCTCCCCATGCAGGGGGCCCGGGTTCGATCCCTGGTCGGGGGACTAGATCCCACATGCATGCTGCAACTAGGAATCCACATGCTGCAACAAAGATCCCGTGACCAGGCGCAGCCAAAATAAATAAATAAATAAATAAAAATGAATAAATAAATAAATATTAAAAAATATATGTTGTGAAGAAAAAATTTAAAGCCCGACCAGGGAATCCATTTCAATACTGTCTCTATGATCTGAGGCAAGCTACTTAACTTTTTCTGAATCTCACATTACTCTTTAGAGTAAATGGCTATACTTTGCTCATCAGGCTATTCTAAATGTTAAGTGAGGTGACAGTATATCTAAAGCTCCTATCACAGTGCCTAGAACATGGTGTTTGCAAAAGAATCAGCTCTTTTCCCTTTTCCTAGATGGTAAAGAGTAAATGATATATGGAAAATTATAGAGAAATTGTAAGACTTTCATAACTAGATTGAAACATTTCACTTTAATACTCACTGTGAGATGATCTCTTCGTTCCAAACAACGAATCACAAGAAAAGTTTTCAAAGGGACATAGTCAACCTACTCTGTATCAACCTGCTCTGTATTCACATTAATTGGAATTCTGTCCAGCTTATACTGGATATTTTTGCTTAGATAAGGCAAATGATTTCAAGAAATAAGCAGAAACAATTCTATTTTGAAATTTTGTAATTGTAGAGTGTAGTTCACATTTTAAAACAACCACATCCATTACACATCAGAGAGAAACAGATATAGTCAGAGGAGAGCCTCTCTATTTTTTTTTTTTTTTAAATAAAGGCTTTTCTAGAAATGAGCATAACCATTTTAATAATCATTTTTTCTCATCCCCAATACACAAGGGTCTGTCTCATACTGCTAGTTTGTGTGTTTTTCTCTTTTTTTGCTGTTCTCAAGCATTTGGACATAATGAGTGTCCTGATCCTGGAATACCAATCAATGCAAGGCGGTTTGGGGACAACTTTCAATTAGGAAGTTCGATTTCAGTTATTTGCGAAGAAGGATTTATTAAAACCCAGGGAACAGAAACAATTACGTGTATTCTTGTGGATGGAAAAGTGATGTGGAGTGGACCAATTCCAAGATGTGGAGGTAAGCACAATGGTCAGTGAAAAATACAATTCCATCATAACTGTGCACTAGAAACCGTAACAGGAAATTCATTGTTCTACCAGGACTCTTGTAATCTTAAAATATCATTTAGCATTATACTTTAGACATATACTATGTAGTTAAATTATACTTTTAATATTTATTTTTTAATTTTTATTATTTTAATTTTTAGAAATCTTTTAGAAGCTCCCTTTAAAAGGAGCTCTTATTAAAAGATACACATTAATACACAGTAGATATTGGTTGCATGCGTAGAGTACCTTTAATATATTTCATAGTTACAGCTGAGTACACTTTATAGTTTCCAGTCATATTTTTCTTGGTCTTTTAACTATTCATGGTATAAATTGAATTTATTTTTAAAAAAGCATTAACTATTATTAATCATAATAAATAAATTTATGCTAAAGCACCCATCATTTAAAATGTATAATTTTTGTAGGCATAGTTTACTAAACATTTTTTTTTTTCAATTTTGATTTGCCCAATAAAATGCAGTCAAGAAAGTTCAGGACAAAATATATGTGTGTTTTATATATCTATATATACATACACAATGTTTGGAAGTACCTATATATTTTTGAATATACATAGTCGCATAAAGTCACAAATTATATTGGTAAGAAGGAAGGATGATCATCTTAAAGATAAAATATATCAAGTATATAGCGTTTCAATATAGAATCTGTAAGAGTGTTGGGGGTGTTATTTAGAATTGTCACAGTAGGAAGTAACATTCTGAATTCTATTTTTCTCCTACTCTAAGGTTACATATACATTTTATTAAAAAATATATAAAAGGACTTTTACTAAGACAGATGAACTAGAGCCATTAAACACCCTTTAGTAGATCACCATGTAGTGATTAGGTGACAATTTTAAGTGGTTTCTTCTTTTTCTTGCTTTCCCAATTATTCTTGTTAGCTGTGCCCAAACTGACATTGGAACTTTGTTTTCTCAATTTCTAGCTGGTAAATTGAGAATATTTAATATATACTTTCCAAAACCTTTGTTTTCTCAATTTCTAGCTGGTAAATTGAGAATATTTAATATATAACAGACTTAATTGAATAATACAGCTATTACTTATAAATGTTGAGTTTCATTGAATTGAACATTTTCATAATATCTCATGATGAAGTAATCCAGACCATGCAATTAAGTTTTCCTCTTAGCCTCTTCAATTAGCATCTCCCTCCTCTTCTAATCACCTTCTCATTTGTAACATCAGGGGGCTGAACTAGATGACTTCACTGTTCTTTTCCAAACCTCAAATATTATGGGCTTAGTAGGGGTTCCCTTGACAATGGCTATGACTATGCTATTATGTTTAAAAAGCATAATGGAGTTGCACAATACAGGACTAAAATAAAAAGAGAAAATTGAAAGTAGTGTTCAATTTTTTCCATCATACTTTGCCCTGCAGCTCATTCATTCTTTTAACCATAGTTCCTGACCTAGACTTGGGGAATCAGTCAGGAAAGCCTACATTAGTATTTGAAGGAAAAGTAGGAGATAAAAGTTTGTTTCAGGCAGAAGGCATAGCCCTGGTTCAATGTGACTGGAGTGAAAGATAGAGGGACAGGGTTTGATGAATACAGAGACCTCTGAAGAATGAAATGCTTTGTAAAGGGTGCTAAGCAGATTAAAAATTATCCTGTGGCAACAGGAAGCCACCTTAGTTTGCAAGTGACACGACCTGAGCCTCTCCCTCCCCTGCACTGGGAGTTGTTTACAGTTTCAGTAGACAGGCAGAGACTACCTCCAGATAATTGAATCTCGTTGGATTCTCGCTTGCCTAACTTGGGTGTTGGTTTAGGAGCTGCTTGGTGCCTAGCTGCGTGGGGTGGTAAAAATAATGAGGTTGACATCAACGAATCATTTGATGAATTGCTGCTTTATTTGAGAGAGCAATTTCAGTGAGATTTTTCACCATGAAAATGAATGGTGTTTAACTTTTAAAAATAAGTGAAACAAAATATTCAGAACTAAGTTGGCACAGGCTAGTAGGCCCTTCAGACATCCTAAAGAGAACTTTATAAAGTTCCCAAAGGAGAAGAATATTTTTTTCTTCATATGTGAGTGGATTTACATGCAGTTGGCTGGCTCACCTGCCAATTTCTGGATCCAACACGAGGTAGGAACATCACCAAGGATAAGGCTGGAGCCAGGGAAGGCAGAATGGTAGTGGGCTGGAAGCGATCGTACAGTGGCACTTGCCAGATTACCTGCCACATCCCAGGCTGTGTTTTGAGCCAGGTTCCACCCAATAAAGCAGACTGATTTCAGCTCCTGTATAACTAACTCTGGTGGGTTTCATTTCTAAGACTCTAATTAAGGTTTGTAAAGATTTCCTTTAGTTTTGCCTGAATTCTACTTAGGTACTAATAAGAAGAGCCTGAGACTAGCTGAGGAAAGCTTATGTTTTTCTTTTCCTAAGTTTTTTTTTTTTTCCTTCTTTTTTTTTTTAATCACACCACTTCCTCCCCCATTCCCCAAGCTGCCACATAGCCACTCCCACTTACACAAAGAATTATGTCTGGAAGCTCTCTCTGCCTATAGTCTTTGTTCTTTAGACCTTCCATATTTTGACAGAAAAGTTTTGCTTATTATTTATTATAGTTTTTCTTTGGGGGCTCTCTCACAGCTTCCAATATATGCTTAATATTTTAGCTAAAACTTTTTTATTATCATCATTTAAACACTTTGTATAGTGAAATATGTACATGTTTATGTATTCTGATTAATACAAATAACTTTCTACTTTTATTTTCTTCACACAAAAAACTCCAAAATCAAATGTATTGTTAAAAATTGCTAATGTGCATGGATTGCTGTGTGTTAAAATTAGAAAACAGAAAGAATTTGTTTTAATCAGAATTTATAGAGCAAAGGAAGTCACTATAAAATGTTTTGATAAGAAAACCCGGGGCTCCAACTCAATTAAAGATTGCCTTCTCCCCACAACTCCTCTCTGTCACAGCAGTGTAGAAGTTCAGGCATATTGGCAAATTAGTGATCCGCCCACATCAACCAGTCTTCAACCCCAATACTGTGGAAAATCTTTGAGAAAAGTGAAAAGAAACTTTTTGTCTGCCATAGGCCTTGAATAAGGATTCTTCAAACCAAAAGGGAGAAATGAAATCACATATGTTGCAGTTCTGTGATCCCATAGCTGAACTTAGATTTATTTCGGATAGCTTAAATACAATTGTTAACAGAATTGGGTTATACATTTTATTCATTGACCTGAAGTTCAACACTGATACATTAGTTAAGGATAGATTTAGGCTATCTTTGTGAAAATTTGAACCTTTTTCTTTAGAATGGGGTGATCGAATTTCCTCATGAGGAAGAAAGATTTGATGCTTTATAAAGTCTTGTGATCTTTCAGTTTTGCTAATTGAAAACAAAGTACATTAATTTTTATAATTAGCATTGAAACCATTCACTTTGAATTCCACAAACTGTCTGCCTAACTCAATTTAGTAACAATCAATGACTCTTTCACCCACACCTAGACAGTAGCCTGAGTATAACTGGCTCTATCTAGGGCCAGTCCCTGCATGGTGACTTCAAAGACCCATCCTAAAACCATGAAGAATAGTGTGAATGGTTATCATAGGTCTCCTTTAATGGGCTGACACAGGGATTTTCATGATTTTCTACCTAGAAATCTTCCTAAAAAATCTTCTTCCTCTTTCTCCACCAAAGCTTCCCACTCATAGCAACTGCATAAACACTCTCCTTCTCTTCTGCTGTAGTCCCCTCACATTCATTTATTCTTCACACAGCCCAAGCTGTGAAGCTATTGGGCACCTTGTGAGCGTCCTCTGTAAATTCAGCCCTCGGGAAGTGCAGTTTTCTTATAAGAATCTTTCCCCTTGGAATTCCTTCTTTCTTCACTCGTTTTCTTTCTTTTTATGTGATCAGAATTCCTTTCAGGGACCTCTGAGGGCATTGCCAGGCTCACCCATGTGTATCCTTCAAAGTTGCTTCTATCAGCCTTGGTTCTAAGAAATTTGGAATAGGGAGGGAAGGGGCAACCTTAAGTACATTTGGATTTATTTCTCCCTTCACCTGTGTGTGTGTGTGTGTGTGTGTGTGTGTGTGTGTGTGTATGTCCTGAAACACAGGTAAGATGGTGCTTTTACTCATTTTTCTCAAAGGACTAGTGGGCTACTAAATTTTCTTTACTGCACCAAGCAATGCAAACTAGAGTCAGCCCTTACCCACAAATCCTGGAATCTTTTTCTCACACAGTAAAATCCCATAGGATTTCTAGTCACTGGAATATCCCTTGTGACTAATACTGCTACATAGAAGGCAACATTTAAGGTATAATATTTGACCCACTCAGAGAGGTTTCCTTAGTGCTTTAGGAAACCAACTGGTCTCTGCCCACCTATTTTCTTCCTGTCCAAGGGCCAGCTCCAAAGGACTGAGACATATCTGCCTTATTGTCCATACCTCAAGTGATCTGAGCATCATTATTTGGCCTTCTGTCTTCATTGTCTCTTTTTACCATTTATAGTTTAAAGTCTATTTTGTCTGAGGCCTTCTTTCTTAAGTACAGCCATCATTAACTTATTTTTCTCAGTTTTGATTCATTTTATCAGATGCACGAGACCCTTTGTAGTGGGGAACGAGTCTATGGTTATATGGTAAATTGGCTTTAAGTCTGCTCTGTCATGAACTTTTTACAAGTGCTCTTGGTCCTCCTATCTTTTGTTCGTACCTTTTCCTCGCTATCTTGTTTTTAAATATAGCTATGGGTTTACTGCATATCCAGAACATATTGTTCCCACACTTGCACTCAGCTCAAATTCATCTGGATACTTATATCCTCTAGTTTGGTGAAGCCAACTGCCATAAGATGGAGGTTTTGGTGGATCTGAGTCCACTAATAGATTCAAATGCCCAATGTCATAACCTCAAATGCTTACAAGAGCAAGACGGTAACAGAAATAAATTACATGGGCTGAATAAAACAGGCTATCTCACAAGCAGTGAGCACTGTCATCTAGAGTTTTCTGTTTTAAAAAGCAGGACAATTGGACATAAATTATTTTCTGTCTCTGTTGCAGTCATATAAGGAAACTGTTCCTGGTTATGAGGATTTATTATTCATTGGTGAATGTCATTATAAAAAAAATGCTACCTAATTATACTCATGTAGACTGAAGGATGAGAAGGATTTATTTGCAGACCAAAAATTAGAGTTGGGTTAAAATGTATTCATTATTTCTTTATAAAATCTGAAATACATGCCATTTACATTTTAAAATCAAATGTTCCTTAATAAAGTTATAAAATTATTTAACTGTTCATGAAAAATGTTGGACTAATCTAAAAATTGTATATTTTATTAAATTTCATTTTAATAAATATACTACTCAGGATCATTTTAGTCTCTCTTCCTGGTTTCTCTTCATTTCTGTGATCTCTGTTTGTATGTATTCCAGAGCTAGATCTTGAATATTTTCTCCTATTTCCACTCACTCTATTCATACTTTTCATCCAGTCTCCAGCTTTAAATAACACCTATGTGTTGATGGCTCTCAAATTTACATTCTTCTAATTCTCTGTCCTGAAGTCCAGACTCATCTATTCAACTTCCTCCTCAATATCTCCACTTAGATGTTTAATAGGCATCTCAAACTTAGCCTGTCCAAAACTGATCAGATTCCCCCGGTCACTCCAAACCTGATACTGTCACAGACTTTCTCCATCATCATCAGTAGCACTCCATTCTTCCAATAATTCAGGCGAAAACTCTTGGGAGTAATTCCTCCTTTCTTTCTATCACAACTATATGCAATCCATCAGAAAAATCTGTTAGCTCTATCTTGAATTCCTATATTCAAAACCCATCTACTTCTTACTTCCTTAACTGCTGACATCCTGGTCCCAGCAACCATCATCTCTGGCCTAGATTACTGCAACAGTCTTTTAACTGGTCTCATTGCTTCTGACCTTGCTCCTATTCAGTTCTATAGAAACGGTTTGTTATTCAGTTTACCTGTGCCCACCACTTAGTTTCTTCATAGTTATTTCTCTTATGGGACTCAGAAGGCCCTGATACGTATATACTATTGCTTCTCTCCTCCTTTTTACCTGGCTCTTTGTCTCCCATGCCATTTTCACTGTAGCTAGCAATGCCCTCTTTGATCTAAAGCAATCCCCTCAACAAAAATGGAAATAGAATATTGGCCTTCTGGATTACATGGTCATGTTCTTGAATATAATTAGGATGTAATACATTCAGTGAACTGCTTTGTAGATAAAGAGGATTATATTTAATAAAATACATTGGAAGACTCGGATGAATGCTATTGGCTCAAAGTGGTTGATTTAATTAAGATGCTGAGTTAAGACTAACTGAAAGAAAGTTGTTCCTTCCTTGTGAAGATTCATAATAATTTCTAATATTGTTATCATTGTAGCCTCCCTGAGAAGAAGAACAGTGAAAGCAAAATGCATGACTAACAAGGTATACAGGCAAAATTTCCTGTTACTTTGGGAATGACAACTTATAGGCTACCAGCTAAGGAGGAAAATGTTGCAGTATCCCTGTCCATAAAAAATTGAGGTTCAGATACCTCTTTTGTGGCTTATTAAGTGGGTTCTAACTGACTCATTTCTCTCAATCATAACCTCAGCTATCCCACTCCCAGTTTATATAAGCAGCAAAAGAAAAGAGGGAAATCGAGATCTATATCTATCTACCTACCTACCTACCTAAATACCTACCTAAACTGTTGGAGTCAAAAGTTGTTCAGCTTTTCCTTTATCTCCCCATAGGAAGGAGGATGCTAGTCTCCTTCTCTTCAAGCCAAGATAAGGGGAAGGACTCCAAAAGAATCCCTCATAAGGGAATGCAGTTGCCTGTGAAAAAGAGGAACTAGAATCGCCAGGTGGATATCTGATTATACAGTGTACTTGCTGATCTGCCTTCTATGCTGAATGAACAAGAGAAAGAAAATTGGTAAAAACTGGCAGATTAAAAAGAGGGAAAGCTGGCTAGTTGAAATCATTTGGCAAGTCGATGATGTGAGCTTCCTCTGCATCAAATGAATACCAAAGAAGGTACCCTGGCTTGGCCACTAGGTAAAAGAAACTCAACAACCAGAGACCATAGGATGTACTGTCAGGGGTGAAAGCAGGGAGGTAACTGGAAAAGGTTGATCTTCTCTTCTGTCAGGAAATTTCCTGATAGAAGTGAGAAGCCACCCTTCTAATTCTTGGCCTTTACAAAGAACTCATTTATTATCCTTATGGAAAAAACAAAACATTTTCCATATCTGACAAATAGAAAATCTCAGGGACCAGTTAGAGTTAGTGAGGAAACAGCAACAGTCAGGAAAGGACTATGACAGCAACTTTTCCTCATTTTAGCCCTAACACACCACAGGAAAAAGGACCTAAAGGGAAGAGGAAGGGGATGTACTGAGAAAGGATACAGCATCTTCTCTGCTCCAACTGCTGAAGCGAATGGAGGAATGAATCACCAAGTGCTGGTCCTCCATCAGCACCCTTCTCCCCATCCTCCAAGGTGCTCAAAGATGCACCTTGGGTGGGTAGGTGGAGGAAATAAGACAGAATTTTAAATTGGATTGGACCAAGTTTTTTAATACTGTAAGTGATGAGAATTTTAGAGGATGTGCCCAACACTTCTTTAAGGAGAGGGAGATTTGTCAGTGCATGTTTGAAGGCAGTAATTTAGAAGGAAAGGAAGGAAGGAAGGGAGGGAGGGAGGGCGGAGGGAGGGAGGGAGGGGGCAGGGAGGGAGGAAAGAGAGAGAGAGAGAAAGAAAAAGAAAGAAAGAAAGAAACCAATTTCTGTTTTCATTACACCGATTTCAGAATATTCCATAAAATGCCTACTCAAGCAAGAACTTCCTATCCCTCAGTAGAGAACTCCCTGAATAACTATGGCTTAAGTTCCTTTCTACTGCAATGGGATATCTTAGAGAATTCCTTGAGTCAATAGGATGGGACTAGGGTCCCTGGAGAACTGTTTGACAGCAAGGCTGGACTTGCATGCCAATGAACTTCCCCTTTGAGGATAAGGGATTTTCTCTTGAATCTCAGTTAGCCTCAAAGGGAAGGAAATCCTTCTCATTCACAGATGTTGCACTCTCTGGAGGGAGTTTGTTTGAGGGAGCAATTACAGTAACAGTCTGATGCATAGAGCAGAATATATTGTGGTTCTCATAGAATGTGTGTTCACACACATATACCTATTCATATCTAATAATAGACTCCTCTTTTAGTTACATATTAAGGTAGTAGTAAATTCCTAGAGGACTACCATAGGGAAAACTAATTTAATAGCAATCTGCAGGGTTTTGCTCCTAATTTCTGTGGAGCTGGGTAGGGGAAGGGTAGAAGGGGTTATAGAAATGGAAAGAGGTTCAGAGCTGTGATTGCTTGTCTGCATTCCTGGCACTTTAATTCCTATGTTTCTGACTTTCTCTTTTTATCCAAGATAGAGATGCAACTTGTTTCCCATAATTTTCTTTGAAACATCATCCACTGTGCTGAGGTTAGGCAGAGCAGGTGATTACTTACCACACCTATAACCAACCATAAAGCAAGTTTAAAAATTAAAAATTAAAAAAAAAAAAAAGGAAAGAAATGGAACCCTCATTGTTTATAATCCCCAAGATCAAAACCTAGCTGTTCTTCCAGTCCTCAATTCCCTTCTGAGCACCTAAGTGCCACTTCTCAGATGAAAGAGCACCAAAATTCTGAAGCATTTTTATTCAAAAGAATTTTAGCTGAATACAGTCTGAAACACTTCTGACTCTTCATACAGATCTTAAAGCATACGGGGTATTTTGAATTTGTCCATTCTGAAGCAGGAGGGAAGGGGGCAGGGCACAACCTTTGAAAGAATGACATAGCCCAAGGACATGACATAAACTGATTAGGACCAAATGGGTACAAGATGGCTGACAAGTCAACTTCCACTAGACCTTGAGCCTCAGTATACACTCACTGTAACAAATCAGCAAGCTAAATGACACACCCACAGGCACCATGACAGTTCCAAGGCCAACCATAAGGGTCAAAAAGTGGGCGGTGGCCCAATTCCTGGAAATCCCCACCCCTTCCTGAAATAGCTGGAATACTCCTCCCACTCATTAGCTTATGAAATTACCCACCCCTATAAAAACTGACAACCCCATACCCTGGTGCCTTTCTCACCTTCTGAGATGGCCCACACTCTGTCTGTGGAGTGTGTTTCTCTCTAAATAAATCCATTTCTTACCTATCACTTTGTCTCTCACTGAATTCTTTCTATGATGAGACATCAAGAACCTGAGCTTCATTAAGTCCTGAAACCAAGTGTGTGATCTCGGTTGGAAGACTGTGGGTTTTGGCCGGGTTCAAGTCCCAGCTACGTGGGTTCAAGTCCCAATCAGGGTTTTGGCCAGCTTTGAGTCTCGGATGCATGGGTTCAAGTCCCAGTCAGGCTTTTGGCTGGGTTTGAGTCCCAGCATGTGGGTTCAAGTCCCAATCTGAGGTGCATGGTTTCAATTCTACTCAAAGTAACACAGAAATGAGTCATCACTCCAATGAAAATTATTTATAACAGACTTTCTTCAGGCCTTAGAAAAATGAAACAGGATAAATGAACTATTTCTACTTTACCATTTATGCTTTGTTTTCATTATTTAAAATGGGGAGAAGTTAGAGGCAACAATCTGTATTTCACTAACAGATGGAAATTACCTCTTTATCCCAGGAACCTGAGTGATTATCCAGCAGCATCTTGGAGCTACAGACTAGCCATATCCTCTTAGATTTTGTCAGCTTGGTCTGTGGGCCAAGAGCTATAAAATGACCTGAGGGATTGGAGTGGAGTGAGGGTTTTGTTAACAATGCCCTCTGGGTCCTACATTATAATTACTAGAAGTGCATTCTGGGAATCTGCATTTTAACAAGTTTTTAATCTAAACTCACTTCTAGGTATCCACAAATGTTTGAAAGTAACCACTGCATGAAACCAAAAGTTCCTCTCCTCATTTTCCACTAACTATAAGCTTCAGAAACAAAAAACTACTTGACTTTCCCTCATACATTAGTATTGTTGTCAAACCTAAGTTTGTGTGCCCAATGCAGAGCGAGGCCAAACAAACCGAAAAGTCAGAGTTTGGAACAGAGAAAGGTTTATCGTAAGGCCAAGCAAGGAGAATGGGCAGCTCATGCTCAAAAGACCCCCAACTACCTGATGGTTTTCAGGGAAGAGTTTTTAAAGGCAAAATTTGGAGTGAGAGCTGCAGGGTGTGTGACTTTCTTCTGATTGGTTGGTGGTGAGGTAACAGGATGGTATTCCAGGAATCTTGTGCTCAGCCTGGTTACCATCCTCCACCTGGGAGGGGGCCTTAGTTCCTGTAGAAGAACTCAAAGATGTATTGATATGTATACCACTTGGGGAGGAACCAGGACCATGCTTTATTGCTGCACTATTGTTTCTTGACTGCTTTTCCCTTGTGTCTCCATCTCCTCACTTCCCAGAATAATAACTCTTTGAATCTGCCCTTTGGAACTCAGGGAAAGTCTAGGAGGCTGAAGCTATTTTCCTACAAACAAGGAATTGGGTGTATGAAGAAGCTTTTGTACCCGGGAGGGCGCCACAGTGTACTGCTTGGTTTCGGTATTTCTCACTTTATTCTTTCTCTGCTCTTTCTGTCCCTCTACCCCTATCTTCTATTCTTTTTTTTTTTTTTTTTTTAATCAAACTCACCTCTGACAAAATCTCCTTCAAGAACTCTTTCTTAATGCCCTTGGGATGTCACCTGTCTCTCCCCTACATTTCCAGCCTATCTGGCTCAAGCATATATTTATTCTTCATGTTAGCTGTCTGTCTTCCTTGTAGAAACTGTGTGTCTCCTGAGGACAAATATAGTGTCATATAGATTTTTTTAAAAATTTCATCACCTGGCATAGTATCTTATATACATCAAAAGCTAAATAATTTTTTGAATTAATAAATACATGAATAATAAATAAATTAATGTCAGGGAAGCACTTAAAATTGTATGGTTAGAATCTCAAATTTACATTAAAAACTTTGGGTTGAATATTCTATCTTCCTAACTATCCATTTCTGTCTTCATTAAACCTATTTTAAGGAGAATAGATATGCTTAAATAAATATCTCTCTTGGAAAATTAATCCAATACATCTATCATGGAAGTAGTTTCTAACTTAGAATTTGAAGATTTGAATTTGAATCTCACCTCTGCTACTACCCAGATCTGTGTTTCTCATCAAGTCATATGTTTGATGATGTTTTTCCTTACCTGCAAAACTGCCGTAAGAAAGAAACAAGCATTTTTATGCTACAAGCTTATTAAAGTAATTAAGTTAAGAAATGTATATAAAAGCATACTCCAAACTGGAAAGCATTATGACTGTCTTAGTTGGTATAGCAGAAATGGCCAGCTGTTTACCTTTAAGCTGTTACCCCATTCAGTATACAGAGTTGTAGGTAGGAAATAGCTACCCAGCTGAGCGACTTCATTTCACAGCCTCCTTTGAAGTTAGGTACGGCCAAGTGAGTAAGTGGAAGTAATGTAAATAATGTCCAAGCTGTGGTCCATAAAAAGCATACACAGAGTGGTCCTCTATGCTCTGTTTCCTTTCCTGCCAGCTAAAATGGAAATGACTCCCATGGCAATCTAGAAAATCGCCTGCTGAAAATGGCTGAGGCTTTGTCATCCTGGGTGTTAAGAGACTAGAAGGAAGATGGCTGTTTTGCTGATAGGCACACTTCATTGTACTGTTACATGAGTGTATTGAAGAAAAATTTCACCAGAGTTAAACAGGCAAGGAAGATTTTATTAAAGACTTTTGCAATAAGGAGGAGTGATTGAATTCAAATGCACTGAGGGAAGGTTTTTAAGGGCTGAGATGAGCTAGTGGTAAAGTGATGGAGGAAGTTGGGTGACGAGTTGAGAGTCTTGAAGAAGGCTGTCTAGAGTTTAGTCAAGATGAAGGCCATTTTGGTCAAGTGAAAAATAAACTTCTGTGTTAAGCTACTAAAATTTAGGTATTTATTTATTTTACCAGCTACAATCATCTGAATTCACACACAGTTAGGAGAGAGGAAGACCCAAACAGAAATAGTCCATCCCAGCCTTGCCCCATTGTTGTATTATAATGCATAATGGTCAGTACCTACTTAAATTGTATTAAATTAAAATATTTTTTCAAAGGTTACATCTTAAACCTCTTTTATTTTCTTCTCTAAGTATTCACCTTAATCTTTCACTTATATTGAAGCCTTAACATCAGCCTATGTTAAAAATGACACGTAATATAACTAAGAGCTCCAGATTCTATTTTCTGTTGTTTCTTGTGATATTTCACAGACCTTTTAGCCTCAACACTGAATCTCATTATCTTTCCACATAAAATTCCTTCCTGTTTTGTGTTTCCTATTTTGGTGAATGGAATTATCTTCCATAATGTTGTACATGCCAGAGGCCCAATGACCAATTTAGACTCCTTCATCTTGCTCACTCATTGCATGTAATCAATAAATGCTTTTGAGTCTGTCTCCTAAATATCTCCATATTTAGCCATTTCCTGTTACCACCATATATCAGAATCTGATTATACCTTCCGAGATAATTGTGACAGTCTCCTAATTGATCTCATCAACTCCAGGTACTCTGCTTCTAGTTCATTGTACCTGTAACTTTCATTTAAATGGAAATTGTATTATTTGTCTATATATGTTTATGTAGTCTTTGTCTACAATTTTTTTTAACATCTTTATTGGAGTATAATTGCTTTACAACGGTGTGTTAGTTTCTGCTGTATCACAAAGTGAATCAGCTATACGTATGCATATATCCCCATATCCCCTCCCTCTTGCGTCTCCCTCCCACCCTCCCTATCCCACCCCTTGTCTACAATCTTTCATTTGTCTATGGTTCACTTTCCTTAATATAGCATCATATCAGGTCCTTTTTTTTTTTTTTTTTTTTTTGGCCGCACTGCATGGCATGTGGGATCCTAGTTCCCTGACCAGGGATTGAACCCATGCCCTCCGCAGCGGAAGCATGGATTCTTAACAACTGGACCACCAGGGAAGTCCCATTAGGTCCTTTTCTACTCTTCTTCCTTCATCTCTCATCACTTCTTGGTTCCCTAAAAAAGGTAACTGGCATTATTCAAAAACATGCTAATTCAGCCTTCTACTCTTAAGCACATGCTGTTTCTTCCATTTACAATATCCTCTCTCTCTTTTTCTCCTGGTGAATTCTGACTCATCCTTGAAGACTCAAATTAAATAGAATCTCTTCTGTGAAGCCTTAATTCCTGTCCTCTTCCAGACCCCGTGTCCCATGGACAGATCTTTCTTATATAATTTATGACATTATTACCTTTTATGTTTATGTTTCTGTGTTTTGCACATGGGCAGTGTGATAAAAAGAAAAAGAATATCTTAATTACATTTGCAAAGAAGTTTCTAGAGTCAAATTACCTCTGTTCAAATCCTTGCTAGCTGATGTGCAAATTATTTAAATTCTCTGCACATCAATGTTCTTATCTACATATGTGGTTGGATTATTTTGAGTATTACATAAAATAATACAAAGGACTTCTTATATAGTATCTGGCACCTAGGAAACATTTGATAAATGTTAGAAGTAGTACAAATACCACGTGGGCGCATACTTGACACACAATTGTTTGCTGAATGACTGAAATATGAATTAATAAATGATGAATGAGTGAATAGGACTTGAAAATAAATCCCTGTATCTTGATCTCCTTTCTGTTTTCCATATGTTCCAAGTTTCCTTTGTTCAGTCAAGATACTGTCTTTTACAGAAGTCTTTCTTAAACTGCAGCATGTTTATACTTGGAGGTACACAAGCTTTTAGGTGTTAAATATATAAGCATTTCTTAAATTTCAATAGGTACATATTTATTTTCAGGCATTATGGAAAAATATAACTAATACATAAAAGCAATGATTTTACAGATATTTTTCTTAGGGCAAGTTTAAAGAAATCATTTAAATTAAAAGTAAGTCTATTTAAAGAAAATCATTAATTATATAAGCAGTACATGGATGTGGCAAAATTGTAAGGTTTGGGCAACTAACTTTATTGCCTTTCTGTTTGTATTGTTATTCATGTTATAGTTAAGGTTCTCTTTACAAATTCAAATCTTTGTTATTTTTATTACTATTAGTTCTTTTAGCTTTCCAAAGCTTTTTCTGTTTCCTTTTTCTCTTGAACGTTTTCTTTACCCTTGGTCTCCGCTTATTTTGTCCTGCACTTTGTCCCCTCCATGCTCTGCTGCTGTTGCTCCACCATGGCTTTTCTATGTGAACATCTTCCTGCCATGTGGCTGCTAGTCACTGTGGTCGTGAGGCTTTTCTTGACTGATCTGCACTTAGCATCTGTCTCTTTGCTTAGGTGTCACACTCTCTTGGGGAAGCTGTCTCCATACTTTTGGGATAATAATTTTGTGAAGTTCCAACCCTATGTGTGAGAGAAAGAAGCCAGTTCAGAATGTCGTATGTTAATTAGGAGAAGACTCACTTTGTAGCAGGGTCACTATTTGGGAAAGTCCTTTCAGGAAACAAACAGTCACTGCATCTTTATGCTACTCCTTTCCTTTAAAGCTCCTTCCTAATTCTGCCTCTCCAACATGTTGGACTGAGGGACCAGCTGAAATGCTTCTGGGTACTCTACTTTTTAATCTTTAATGGCCCATTACTCAATTGCTAATTTTATGACTGATTACCTCTTTCAATCATGATTAGACTGAAGTGCACAGATGCTTTCCTAGAACAATTTGAGTTGATAACATATTAGGGATTTTTCTATATTTCCGGGACCTTCTCTCACCAAAATACTTTACTCTGTCTTTTAAAATATGGTAATTTAAATGACTGTTATGCACATAATTTTATTTTTGAAATACATAATAACCCTACAGGAAACCTAATTATGAGTCATCATAGCAAGGAAGAGTAAATAATCCTCATCAAAATGGTCTCCTCTGAAAGCTTTTTAAGAAACAAAATCAAATTCTACCAAGGAAGAAAATTTAGTTTTATATGAAAGTTCTTTCTCATACAAGTAACAAATTTTGGCAATTTCACAGAAAATATTTTTCTCAAATGGACACTTTGTAGTAATGGTTGATTCCTAGGCCAATTTATTAAATATTTCCTATTTTATTTGGGTTATATCAAATTACTTAAAGAATGAAAAAGTGTAAAAATTGTGTCTAGAACAATATGTTTTAGAAATTCTGTAAGGTAAAACTGAAAGAAACAAGTAAACAACAATGACAAAAATATAAACACATGAGATAGACTTTAAATGGAAAGAATTAAAGAAAATAAAAATATAACATGGTAAGTCATTGGGAAGGGTCTCTATCTAATGTGTTGAAAAGCCGATATAGTATACATATGACTATTTTTCTTTCCAAATAATTTTCAATAATTCAAATACTCTTTGCTTCATCCCCCCCCGCCCCCCACACACACTTTGTATACCTCCTTAAGGTATAGAACAGGCTAATGTAGCTGGGCTGCAGAGTGAAGGGGAGAAGTTTGGAGTACAGGCTAGAGTGTAAGGCAATAGCTAGATCATTCAGGGCCTTGTTGGTCAACACAGAAAAATGCCATTTAAAAGTGTTTGAGGTTTAAACAATTACTCTGGCCATAGTGTGGAGGATAGTTAGCATGGATGAGGAGAGACCAATTAAGAGGGTCAGTTAGGAGGGTTTATACCAGAGATGAAATTATGGTAATTTAATCTGGTAGCTATAGAGATAGAGAAACAAGACTGGGCTTGAGAATGGGTTGGATATTGTAGTAAATAGTAAGGATAATGGAACTATGAAAGATGACTACTTCTAACTTCCTGGGCTATGCAAATCCATGGATGGTGGTTTCATTTACCAATATTGGAAATAATGGGAGAACACTGGTTTTGAGGTCCTATTTTGTAAAAACTGACTTGAAAGTACTTTTGAGGCTTTCAGGTCTTGTGAACTTTGACAAGTTGTTCTTTCAACTTGGTTTATTTCTATTCAAAATGAGGTACTTACACTAAATTATCTTATCAGTACCTACTGGGATTAAAATGCTATCATTGTGGTTTCAATTGTGTATGAGTTTGGGGAAAGCAGAAGATTAAATTCTTGAAATGATAAGCTGAGTTGAATCTGATGTTAAAGGGAGAAGAGATTAAGGTACCTGTCTAGGAAAGCAAATGGTATGATGAAACTGTAAATTGAAGGACATTCTGACAGCTGGATTGAAGCAAGAGAGAAATTAGCAGATGGGAAATCAGGGAAGAGACTGAATGAATGAAGACCTAAAATTGTAATAGGGACTCTGGTAAAAGGAAGATCAAAGCTTTAGACACTGTATAGCATGAATTAACAGTATTTGATACATAAATCAGAAAATGAAAGACAGAGAAACTAAAACTAACAGCTTATATTTTTTTCAAGTTTTGAAAATGATGGAGACACAAGAATGTATTTAAGGGATATAATTGGGAGACTTGAATTTATCTGACATGCTGAGTGTGTAACTAAGCCATATTTCAAAAAGTAAATTACTTTTTTTAGGGAAAATAATCATTCAATAATAGAATGACTGGATGAAATTTTACTTTCAAAAACAATATTAAATAGCATTTAATGTGTACATGCAAAAATTAATTTTAGAAATACAGTTAGTACTAAAAATATTTTCTGCAACTTGTTCTAAAATTTTTGTATTTACTTGTTCTCTGATTTTATTTTTCAGCTCCATGCGGTGGCCATTTTTCAGCTCCCAGTGGATTGATTCTCTCACCAGGATGGCCAGGATACTATAAAGACTCTCTGAATTGTGAATGGGTGATTGAAGCTGAACCTGGACACTCTATCAAAATTACATTTGAAAGGTCTCTGCAAATATTTTTCTACTTAAAAAAAAAAATTATCTAAAAGAATAGCTGACATTCTGCATTTTACTTTCCATATTAATGTTTAATTTTATTGCAGTAGTCAATTGTTGGACCTTGAGTGTTTCAGGATGTTTGCCCCTTTTAGCCTTTCAACCTATTTTCAAGTTAATTTTCTATTTCCTTAATGCTCTATCAGTATGAATGAAATGTGCAAGATGGACCTTTTTTGATTCGTATATATGCATACTACTGTGATATGAACGTATGACCTTTAACTTAGTAAGTTTAGTTGTCCTATACTTTGAAGGGCCTGTGGATTCTGTTCTGCTAGATTTCGAAAGGCAAAGGTGCTGTAAACACACTTGAATTGATACCGTATTGCAGCCTAAGACATTTGCTTACACATACTACCTATATACCTACACTTACAGGCCCTTCAGAAAAATGGCTGCGTTAAATTAATGTGAATTAATGATTTGTCAGTCAAGTTTTGTTTTTCCTTAGGATAATTAGTATTACTGATCAAATAATCTATATCCTAAAAGATTATAATATTGACTATTAAAAATTTAAAAGAATGAATCTTCCAGCTTGTGATTGGATCACTATTCTGAAATCCAAATAGAGGTATCTATATAATTTTTCAATTATATTGTTGACCCCTCTCATCTCCCAACCTTTTCTTAAAAAAAAAAAAAAGAACTCCTGTAAACATTATAGTAAACATATAAGTATATATATAATTTCAGCAGAATTATGCTCTGATGATTGAATTTTACAAATATAACATGATCTTTCCCTGATTAAAGAGTTCCTTCATTGAATTAATCTATTCATGCTAGTGTAAAAACTTGAGAGGAAAACAGATTCTATTTTGACAGATATAAAATATTAAACATTTCACATGAGGTCACTCTACTTTATTATGACCCACACAACTTTACTATGACTATATTAGTTTGCTAGGGCTGCCATAATAAAGTGTAACAGACTGAGTGTCTTAAATAACAGAAATTTGTTTCCTCATAGTTCTAAAGTCTAGAAGTCTGAGATCAAGGTGTCAACAGGGTTGTCTTCTGTGGTTTTAGTCATTGGCTAATAGATGGCTGTCCTTTTCATGTGTCTTCACATGGTCTTCCCTCTGTGTGTGTTTGTTTCCTAATCTTCTCTTATAAGGACACAAGTCATATTACATTAGGGTCCACCCATATAATCTCATTTTACCTTAATTACCCGTTAAAAGACCTTTCTCCAAATATAATCACATTCTGTGATACTAGGGGGTTAGGACTTCAACATATAAATTTTAGGGGGACATGATTCAGCCCATAATAATAACCTACACATTAAGAAAATGTTTTTATTTAGAATAATTTGGCAGAGTTGTGTTGTGATGTTAAAACCATATTCTTTATTCAGTGGTTGACATAACCTGTGTTGCCATAGTAATTTTAGAGAAGCCAGAAAAGCATCTTATTTATGCAGAATCAAATATTTGTCCGATAACATTTTTCCATTAATGTGGGACCCAAATTAACCAACCTTACCGTATTACACAGAATTCTACTTGGTTTGGAGTATACCATATAACATAATATTATTGATCATATCATTGAATAATTTAAAAACTTATATTGATTTGTGTCAATAAGACAGAGATTTATAATGTATTTTTAATTTGTTAAATTTAGAGTATCACATTTGAAGGATTAGCATATCTGTCAGTTTATCATAATTGATCTCATTTTTTTTTAAACTGCATGTATTATAGGTTTAAGTAAATGATTTTAGTATTACCCATTTTGGACTTAACATTATTTTGTATCAGGAGTTATGATGTTAAGGTAATTAAAATATCTTTTTTTTTCCTGAGATATACATTTTAAAGTAATAACTAGAATTATGACTTATAACATTATACCAGAACATATAAGATTTTTAGAAATTTCATGTAATGTCTGAAACATTGTGCCAGTACCATACTGTCTTGATTACTGTAGCTTTGTAGTATAGTCTGAAGTCATGGAGGCTGATTCCTCCAGCTCCGTTTTTCTTTCTCAGGATGCTTTGGCTATTCTGGTCTTTTGTGTTTCCATACAAATTGTGAAATATTTTGTTGTAATTGTGTGAAAAATGCCATTGGTAGTTTGATAGGAATTTCATTGAATCTGTAGATTGCTTTGGGTAGTAGAGTCATTTTCACAATGTTGATTCTTCCAGTCCAAGAACATGGTATATCTCTACATCTGTTTGTATAATCTTTAATTTCTTTCATCAGTGTCTTATAGTTTTATGCATATAGGTCTTTTGTCTCCTTAGGTAGGTTTATTCCTAGGTATTTTATTCTTTTTGTTGCAATGGTAAATGGGAGTGTTTCCTTAATTTCTCTTTCAGATTTTTCATCGTTAGTGTATAGGAATGCAAGAGATTTCTGTGCATTAATTTTGTATCCTGCTACTTTACTGAATTAATTGATTAGCTTTAGTAGTTTTCTGGTAGCATCTTTAGGATTCTGTATGTATAATATCATATCATCTGCAAACAGTGACAGTTTTACTTCTTCTTTTCCGATTTGGTTTCCTTTTATTTCTTTTTCTTCTCTGATTGCTGTGGCTAAAACTTCCAAAACTAGGTTGAATAATAGTGGTGAGAGTGGGCATCCTTGTCTTGTTCCTGATTTTAAAGGAAATGTTTTCAGTTTTTCACCATTGAGAACGATGTTGGCTGTGGATTTGTCATACGTGGGCTTTATTATGTTGAGGTAAGTTCCCTCTATGCCTGCTTTCTGGAGAGTTTTTATCATAAATGGGTGTTGAATTTTGTCAAAGTTTTTTTCTGCATCTATTGAGATAATCATATGGTTTTTTCCCTTCAATTTGTTAATATGGTGTATCACATTGATTTGCATATACTGAAATATCCTTGCATTCTTGGGATAAACCCCACTTGATCATGGTGTATGATCCTTTTAATGTGCTGTTTGACTCTGTTTCCTCGTATTTTGTTGAGGATTTTTGCACCTATGTTCATCAGTGTTATTGGTCTGTAGTTTTCTTTTTTTGTGATCTCTTTCTCTGGTTTTGCTATCAGGGTGATGGTGGCCTTGTAGAATGAGTTTGGGAGTGTTCCTCCCTCTGCTATATTTTGGAAGAGTTTGAGAAGGATAGGTGTTATCTCTTCTCTAAATGTTTGATAGAATTCTCCTGCGAAGCCATCTTGTCCTGGTCTTTTGTTTGTTGGAAGGTTTTTAATCACAGTCTCAATTTCAGTGCTTCTGATTGGTCTGTTTATATTTTCTGTTTCTTCCTGGTTCAGTCTCAGAAGATTGTGCTCTTCT
Organism: Balaenoptera ricei; assembly: GCF_028023285.1. Lineage (NCBI taxonomy): Eukaryota > Metazoa > Chordata > Mammalia > Artiodactyla > Balaenopteridae > Balaenoptera > Balaenoptera ricei. Next base: position 25,700,790 of record NC_082655.1, read on the forward strand.
AAGAATTTGTCCATTTCTTCCAGGTTGTCGTTTTATTGGCATAGAGTTACTTGTAGTAATCCCTTATGATTCTTTGTATTTCTGCATTTTCAGTTGTTAGTTCTTCTTTTTCATTTCTAATTCTGTTGTTTTCAGTCATCTCCCTTTTTTTCTTGATGAGTCTGGGTAGTGGTTTATCAATTTTGCTTATCTTCTCAAAGAACCAGCTTTTAGTTTTATTGATCTTTGCTACTGTTTCCTTAATTTCTTTTTCATTTATTTCTGATCTGATCTTTATGATTTCTTTCCTTCTGCTAACTTTCTGGGTTTTTTGTTCTTCTTTTTCTAACTGCTTTAGGTGTAAGGTTAGGTTGTTTATTTTTTTTTGATTCTTGAGGTAGGATTACATTGCTATAAACTTCCCTCTTAGAACTGCTTTTGCTGAGTCCCATAGGTTTTGGGACGTCGTGTTTTTATTGACATTTGTTTCTAGGTAGCTTTTGATTTCCTCTTTGGTTTCATCAGTGATCTCTTGGTAATTTAGTAACGTATTGTTTGGCCTCCATATGTTTGTATTTTTTACAGTTTTTTTCTTGTAATTGATATCTAGTCTCATAGCATTGTGGTCAGAAAAGATACTTGATACGATTTCAATTTTCTTAAATTTACCAAAACTTGATTTGTGACCCAACATATGCTCTATCCTGGAGAATGTTCCATTAGCACTTGACGAGAAAGTGTATTCTGTTGTTTTTGGATGGAATGTCCTATAAATATCAGTTAAGTCCATCTTGTTTAATGTGTCATTTAAAGCTTGTGTTTCCTTATCTATTTTCATTTTGGTTGATACGTCCGTTGGTGAAAGTGGGATGTTAAAGTCCCCTACTATTATTGTGTTACTGTCAATTTCCCCTTTTATGTCTGTTAGCATTTGCCTTATGTATTGAGGTGCTCCTATATTGGGTGCATAAATATTTACAATTGTTGTATCTTCTTCTTGGATTGATCCCTTGATCATTATGCACTGTCCTTCTTTGTCTCTTGTAATAGTCTTTATTTTAAAGTCTATTTTGTCTGATATGAGAATTGGTACTCCAGCTTTCTTTTGATTTCCGTTTGCATGGAATATCTTTTTCCATCCCCTCACTTTCAGTGTGTATGTGTCCCTAGGTCAGAAGTGGGTCTCTTGTAGACAGCATATATATGGGTCTTGTTTTTGTATCCATTCAGCCAGTCTGTGTCTCTTGGTGTGAGCATTTAATCCATTTACATTTAAGGTAATGATTGATATGTATGTTCCTATTACCATTTTCTTAATTGTTTTGGGTTTGTTTTTGTAGGTCTTTTCCTTCTCTTGTGTTTCCTGCCTGGAGAAGTTCCTTTAGCATTTGTTTTAAAGCTGGTTTGGTGGTGCTGTATTCTCTTAACTTTTGCTTGTCTGTAACGGTTTTAATTTCTCCATCAAATCTGAATGAGGTCCTTGCTGGCTAGAGTAATCTTGGTTGTAGTTTTTTCCCTTTCATCACCTTAAAAATGTCCTGCCACTCCCTTCTGGCTTGCAGAGTTTCTGCTGAAAGATCAGCTGTTAACCTTATGGGGATTCCCTTGTATGTTATTTGTTGCTTTTCCCTTGCTGCTTTTAATATTTTTTCTTTGTATTTAATTTTTGATAGTTTTATTAATATGTGTCTTGGCGTGTTTCTCCTTGGATTTATCCTATATGGGACTTTCTGTACTTCCTGCCTTGATTGACTATTTCCTTTCCCATATTAGGGAAGTTTTCAACTATAATGTCTTCAAATATTTTCTCAGTCCCTTTCTTTTTGTCTTCTTCTGGGACCCCTATAATTCCAATGTTGGTGCATTTAATGCTGTCCCAGAGGTCTCTGATACTATCCTCAATTCTTTTCAATCTTTTCTTAATTTCCACTATTTTGTCTTCCAGGTCACTTATCCATTCTTCTGCCTCAGTTATTCTGCTATTGATCCCTTCTAGAGAAATTTTAATTTCATTTATTGTGTTGTTCATCTCTGTTTGTTTGCTCTTTATTTCTTCTAGGTCCTTGTTAAACTTTTTTTGTATTTTCTCCATTCTATTTCCAAGATTTTGGATCATCTTTACTATCATTACTCTGAATTCTTTTTCAAGTAGATTGCCTATTTCCTCTTCATTTGTTTGGTCTGGTGAGTTTTCATCTTGCTCCTTCATGTGCTGCATATTCCTGCGTCTTCCCATTTTTCTTAACTTACTGTGTTTGGGGGTCTCCTTTTCACAGGCTGCAGGTTTGTAGTTCCTGTTGTTTTTGGTGTCTGCCCACTTTGGGTATGTTTGGTTCAGTGGGTTGTGTAGGCTTCCTGGTGGAGGAAACTGGTGCCTGTGTTCTGGTGGATGAGCCTGGAGTTTGTCTTTCTGGTGGGCAGCACCACGTCCAGTGGTGTGTTTTGGTGTGCCTGTGAACTTAGTATGATTTTAGGCAGCCTCTCTGCTAATGGGTGGGGTTGTGTTCCTGTCTTGCTAGTTTGATATGGGGTGTCCAGTGCTGGAGCTTGCTGGCCACTGGGTAGAGCTGGGTCTAAGCATTGAGTTGGAGATCTCTTGGGAGAGCTCTCGCCAATTTATATTATGTGGGACCAAAAGGTCTCTGGTGGTCCAATGTCCTGAACTCGGCTCTCCCACCTCAGAAGTTCAGGTCTGACACCCAGCTGGAGCACCAAGACCCTGTCAGCCACACGACTCAGTCCGCCATCCTGTCACGAAGTTGCCTGAGTTCCAGGCGTCCTGTCAATGTCTCCTCTCCTTGGGTCCCGGAGATGCCTTAGGGGCCACCTCCTGTGAGGGGCTTCCAGGTCAGGTGCAGTCACCTGAGGGCTGGGCGTCACATCTAAGTCATGCAGGACGCTGAGCACTCGCCTTTTCTGCTCCAGAGTGTAACATTGGGGGGTTCGGCTGGCGTCTGAGGCCCAGGTTACTGCTTCCACCCAGGTTTACATGTGGGCCTCAGGTTTACAACTTCAAGATTCTCCAAACTTTTTTCTTTTCCTCTGTGCTCAGTCTAGTTCCACTTGCTCATAGGGGGCCACGTTCAGAGGCCTCGCCTGCTGCACTTCAGACCAGAGTTTCTCTTGGGCACAAAAGCATTTCTTTCCAGTCCTTGCATATTGGCTCTATTAGGTCACTCTTCGATGCTCAGCAAGGCTGCTCACTGCTCCAGTCGGCAGCTCATTCCAGCCATTTTTATAAGATGCAATGCTAGAGAGAAAAACCTTTTAATTTCTATGCATATAGTTTACCTAGTACTTTTTACTCTGCCACTTTCTTATTCTCTTATCTGTTTCCTGAGACACAGATCTTTTAAATTAGGCTAGAAGCAAGAGAGTCAAATTGAAATGTGATTTTCACTGTTAGGGTTTGTGCACAGCAACAGAAAACAGTTCTGTACATTGAACCATAACAGGCCTGGGGTGAGAAATGATTCTCAGAGTCCAAAGATTTTGGCTTTTCCCATGAGCGTTACTGAATAGGACTTGTCAACTGTGCCTCTTTTCTTAATCCCTAAATTACCTGCTCAAGTATATTACAAATCTCCTAGCTCCTTCACTTCCTTGATACCAATAATTTTTTTTCAGCTTTTCCTTGTTAATTAGCCCAAACACTGGAAGAATCAAGAGTGAAAATGCTTTATGTATTTATTGATGGTATTTTGACTATTTTAGAGTAGACAAGGCACAGATGTTTCAGTATATTTCTTTTGAATCATACTTTCTGTAACTAAGATAAAGTCCCAAATTCTTTTAAATGTTCTAAACTGAAATGTTTGTTTGGTGGTTCGAATCCTCTATCTGCCCTTCACACACACACACAAGCCTATAAGATTCTTGAGTCTGAGCTATTTGAAGGGAAAATTATTTAAAAATCTTCCATTTCTTTTTTATCTAAAGACCCTTTAAGGGTGTGAGATATTGCTTTAGGGCTGCCCATACTCCATGTGCTCTGTCAGAAACTGTTTTCTTTAAAGTAATTCACATTTAAAAACAGCTGTTATGTGGTTAGAAGTAGCTCTGTAGCAAAACAATGAGCAACAATGTTCATCAAGTTAAAAATTATAAATGAGAATTTTATCCCTTAGGTAGTATCATAAAATATTCACTTTGAAATCAGAAATATGTACATCTATCACTTCCTTATTTAGTGACGTTATAATATCTTGGTGCTTCATTTCCCCCTTAAGATTGTTTTGAGAAAAAGATATCATCTTTAAAGTATCCAACAAGAATTATGTTCTTAAAAAACCTAGTTCCCTTGTGATTTCCAGCTGAGCTCTTATAAGGACACTGGTTGCTAACTCTTTAATAGTTCCTCTCATCCTGAGAATATATTTTTTATAGAAGTTGTTTCCAAATAATGGATTGTATTTATTACAGAGTAACATCATTTGCTTTCTACTATTCATGAATAACCTAAATTAATTTGGTTAAAAATGAAATTTTAAAAATCAGATAATATAATTAAGGTGGCTGCATAACTATTTTGCAGGGTTTTTTTTTTATATTCTCAAATGTCATGATCGATTAGAATTAATCTACAGAAAAAAAAAAAAAACCCACTAGAAACATTACAAATATATTAGCCATTAGTTGGCTTCTTGAGATTATCTCAAGTAGCTTAAGTCAATAAAATCTTAAGAATTACAATTTCCTATCAAATGCAAAACAAAATAACAACACCACCAATGGGCATATGTGTTTTCATTGTTTATCTCTTCTTAACATAGCCAAATCATTAAGTCTTATTCTCAGATTTGCAGAGGAAGTTTTGCTTTGTTTCTTCCCTCAATTCTTAAAGTTTCTCATTATTTGGCAGCTCCTAACTGAATTCATTTTACTAGTAATAATCCTAAACCTGTCTTTCTAGTCACTTTCCTGTCCTTAGCTCCTTGACCACAAGCTATCAATATCAGTCTTCCTGAGTGCAACTTTTAAAATGAGAACTATTTCAGTTTGGTCAGAATGGTTTTGGATTACACAAAGAACATTTTAAAAGACATCAAAAATTGAGTAAGATTAGATTCAATTTCATTTTAAATATCATCTAGTGGCTCCATAACATTCGTTTATGATAAACAATAATGTCATAAACAAATGAACACTAGATTGAGGCAATTCATGAGAAATTTATACAACTATCTTAAAATACAAAATGAAAGAGATTCAAATTATTGTGTAACTCTATTCCATTTCCCCTGTTATTATAATGTATTTTTATTGTTCCTTGAGGCAGATCTGTGATGATTTTCTTTTTAAAGATTCACTCCTACTGAACAATGTTCTCTGTATCACCATTTAATGTTGCTATTCTGTTAAGAATTAGTCTCTTTATGTTTCAGTTCAAAGTAATCCCTGACTCTTCTGTGCACTTTAATTTGGTTGTTATCAACTGACTAACTATCAAAGTGAAACACCAATTTCAATACTACAGTAGGGGGGAGATTGGTTCAAGATGGCGGAGAAGAAGGACATGCTCTCACTCCCTCTTACAAGAACACCAGAATCACAACTAACTGCTGAACAATCATCGACAGGAAGACACTGGAACTCACCAGAAAGATACCCCACATCCAAACAAAGGAGAAGCCACAATGAGACGGTAGGAGGGGCACAACCACAATAAAATCAAATCCCATAACTGCTGGGTGGGTGACTCACAAAATGGAGAACAATTATACCACAGAAGTCCATCCACTGGAGTTAAAGTTCTGAGCCCCACGTCAGGCTTCCCAATCTGGGGATCTGGCAACAGGAGGAGGAATTCCTACAGTATCAGACTTTGAAGGCTAGTGGGATTTGATTGCAGGACTTCGACAGGACAGGGGGAAATAGAGACTCCACTCTTGGAGGGTACACACAAAGTAGTGTGCTCATCAGGACCCAGGGAAAGGAGCAGTGACCCCAGGGGAGACTGAACCAGACCTACCTGCTAGTGTTGGAAGGTCTCCTGCAGAGGTGGGGGGTGGCTGTGTTTCACCATGATGACAAGGACACTGGCAGCAGAAGTTCTGGGAAGTACTGCTTGGCGTGAGCCCTTCCAGAGTCTGCCATTAGCCCCAACAAAGAGCCAGGTTAGGCTCCAGTGTTGGGTCACCTCAGGCCAAACAACCAACAGGGAGGGAACCCAACCCCACCCATCAGCAGACAAGTGGATTAAAGTTTTACTGAGCTCTGCCCACCAAAGCAACAACCAGCTCTACCCACCACCAGTCCCTCCCATCGGGAAACTGGCACAAGGCTCTTAGATAGCCTCATCCACCAGGGGGCAGACAGCAGAAGCAAGAAGAACTACAATCCTGCAGCCTGTGGAACAAAAACCACATTCACAGAAAGATAGACAATATGAAAAGGCAGAAGGCTACGTACCAGATGAAGAAACAAGATAAAACCCCAGAAAAACAACTAAATGAAGTGGAGATAGGCAACCTTCCAGAAAAAGAATTCAGAATAATGATACTGAAGATGATCCAGGACCTTGGAAAAAGAATGGAGGCAAAGATCGAGAAGATGCAAGAAATGTTTAACAAAGATCTAGAAGAATTAAAGAACAAACAAACAGAGATGAACAACACAATAACTGAAATGAAAAATGTATGAGAAAGAATCGATAGCAGAATAACTGAGGCAGAAGAGCGGATAAGTGACCTGAAAGACAGAAAGGTGGAATTCACTGCTGCAGAACAGAATAAAGACAAAAGAATGAAAAGAAATGAAGACAGCCTAAGAGACCTCTGAGACAACATTAAACACAACAACATTCGCATTATAGGGGTCCCAGATGAAGAAGAGAGAGAGAAAGGGCCCAAGAAAATATTTGAAGAGATTATAGTCGAAAACTTCCCTAAGATGGGTAAGGAAATAGCCACCCAATCCAGGAAGCACAGAAAGTCCCATACAGGATAAACCCAAGGAGAAACACGCTGAGACACATAGTAATCAAATTGGTAAAAATTAAAGACAAAGAAAAATTATTGAAAGCAGCAAGGGAAAAATGACAAATGACACACAAGGAAACTCCCATAAGTTTAACAGCTGATTTCTCAGCAGAAGCTCTACAAGCAAGAAGGGAGTGGCATGATATACTTAAAGTAATGAAAGGGAAGAACCTACAACCAAGATTACTCTACCCGGCAAGCATCTCATTCAGATTCGATGGAGAAACTAAAAGCTTTACAGAGAAGCAAACGATAAGAGAATTCAGCACCACCAAACCAGCTCTACAACAAATGCTAAAGGAACTTCTCTAAGTGGGAAACACAAGAGAAGAAAAGGACCTACAAAAACAAACCCAAAACAATTAAGAAAATGGTCATAGGAACATACATATCGATAATTACCTTAAACGTGAATGGATTAAATACTCCAACCAAAAGACACAGGCTTGCTGAATGGATACAAAAACAGGACCCATATATATATGCTGTCTACAAGAGACCCACTTCAGACCTAGGGACACAGACTGAAAGTGTGGGGATAGAAAAAGATATTCCATGCAAATGGAAATCAAAAGAAAGCTGGAGTAGCAATTCTCATATCTGATAAAATAGACCTTAAAATAAAGATGTTACAAGAGACAAGAAAGGACATTACATAATGATCAAGGGATCAAACCAAGAAGAAGATATAACAATTATAAATATATATGCACCCAACACAGGAACACCTCATTACATAAGGCAACTGCTAACAGCTATAAAAGAGAAAATTGATAGTAATACAAAAATAGTGGGGGACATTAACACCTCACTTACACCAATAGACAGGTTATCCAAAATGAAAATAAATAAGGAAGCAGAAGCTTTAAATGACACAATAGACCAGGTAGATTTAATTGATATTTATAAGACATTCCATCCAAAAACAGCAGATTACACTTTCTTCTCAAGTGCACACAGAACGTTCTCCAAGATAGATCACATCTTGGGTCACAAATCAAGCCTCAGTAAATTTAAGAAAATTGAAATCATATCAAGCATCTTTTCTGACCACAATGCTATGAGATTAAAAATCAATTACAGGGAAAAAAACGTAAAAACCACAAACACATGGAGGCTAAACAATACGTTACTAAATAACCAAGAGATCATTGAAGAAATCAAAGAGGAAATCAAAAAATACCTAGAAACAAATGACAATGAAAACACAACAATCCAAAACGTATGGGATGCAGCAAAAGCAGTTCTAAAAGGGAAGTTTATAGCTATACAAGCCTACCTCAGGAAACAAGAAAAATCTCAAATAAACAATCTAACCTTACACCTAAAGGAACTAGAGAAAGAAGAACAAACAAAACCCAAGGTTAGCAGAAGGAAAGAAATCATAAAGATCAGAGCAGAAATAAATGAAATAGAAACAAAGAAAACAATAGCAAAGATCAATAAAACTAAAAGCTGGTTCTTTGAGAAGATAAACAAAATTGATAAACCATTAGCCAGACTCATCAAGAAAAAGAGGGAGAGGACTCAAATCAATAAAATTAGAAATGAGAAAGGAGAAATCACAACTGACACTGCAGAAATACAAAAGATTGTAAGAGACTACTCCAAGCAACTCTGTGCCAATAAAATGGACAACCTGGAAGAAATGGACAAATTCTTAGAAAGGTATAACCTTCCAAGACTGAACCAGGAAGAAATAGAAAATATGAGCAGACCAATCACAAGTAATGAAATTGAAACTGTTATTAAAAATCTTCCAACAAACAGAAGTCCAAGACCAGATGGCTTCACAGGCGAATTCTATCAAACATTTAGAGAAGAGCTAACACCCATCCTTCTCAAACTCTTCCAAAAAATGGGCAGAAGACCTAAATAGACATTTCTCCAAAGAAGACATACAGATGGCCAAGAAGCACATGAAAAGCTGCTCAACATCACTAGTTATTAGAGAAATGCAAATCAATACTACAATGAGGTATCACCTCACACCAGTTAGAATGGGCATCATCAGAAAATCTACAAACAACAAATGCTGGAGAGGTTGTGAGAAAAGGGAACCCTCTTGCACTGTTGGTGGGAATGTAAATTGATACAGCCACTATGGAGAACAGTATGGAGGTTCCTTAAAAAACTAAAAATAGAATTACCATATGACCCAGCCATCCCACTCCTAGGCATATACCCAGAGAAAACCATAATTCAAAAAGACACATGCACCCCAATGTTCATTGCTTCGTTATTTACAATAGCCAGATCATGGAATCAACCTAAATGCCCATCGACAGACCAATGGATAAAGAAGTAGTGGTACATATATACAATGGAATATTACTCAACCATAAAAAGGAACGAAGTTGTGTCATTTGTAGAGACGTGTATGAATCTAGAGACTGTCATACAGAGTGAAGTAAGTCAGAAAGAGAAAAACAAATATCGCATATTAGCGCATATATGTGGAACCTAGAAAAATGGTACAGATGAACCGGTTTGCAGGGCAGAAATAGAGACACAGATGTAGAGAACAAACGTATGGACACCAAGGGGGGAAGCGGTGGGGTTGGGGGTGGTGGTGTGATGAACTGGGCGATTGGGATTGACATGTATACACTGATGTGTATAAAATGGATGACTAATAGGAACCTGCTGTATAAAAAAAAAAACTCCTAAAAAAATATATATATATATATACTACAATAGACTGACTACCAAACAATCAAATAATGGATTCACAATGCATAATTGCCTGATAATTTATTTAAAGGACATAGTGTATTCCTATACATTTACTACTCTAAATCACATTATTGGAAAAGTTATTTTTAGACAAATACAATATATTCCAGGTTGCAAAATAAAAAGTAAGATAAACTTATGAAATCCATTCATTTTACTAAGTCTTGCTTAATAGGATGTAACAGTGGTACAAATCTAAAAATATTTCATTTGTCTTTCTTAAATAGCATTAAATTATACACTTTATTTTGACTACTTATGTGCCATGTTTATAATCATATCGGAGATTTTATAATGAAATAAAGTTCCTAATTTTTAAATGTTTCTTTCAATTTGTTTTAACCAGGTTTTGAGTTTTATTTGTTTTAGTTTTGTTTTTTTTTGAGGAATAATTTAGTTTAATCTTATAATACTGGAAAAGACTGGTAGGTATGATAAAGTGATTATCTGAAAATTGGTAGACATTTCAACTGATAATTATTTTTAAAAGTGTACTGAATATAACTAGTTGCCAAAAAATGTGTTGGAAGATATATTCTAAAAGGTGAAAATGCATGGTTAGTACTGAAGTATCCAAGTATATTGAATGCTTTTTTGATAAAGTTGATAACAGCCCTAGAGAAACTAAGTGGGCAAGTCAATCCAAAGACATGCAAGAGTGAGGATGAGAGAAATCAGAAGCTCATAAAGTAAGGCACACACACAACAACCAAAATGCTCTTAATATCATGTGGCAGAACAATGAGGGAAATCACAGATTCAAGTAATATCACAGCAGGGCAAAGCAAGAACCCAGATTAAGGCACTGGTAAGAAAACCAGTGAAAATTCAGTCCAAGAGTCTTTATTTACTTCCGTAAGGAAAGTAGCTAGTATTGTTTTCTTTAAAATACGTGCATTCATTCTTTCATTATCCAATAAATATTTACTGAGTGTCTGCTATATGCAAAACCTCAACAAAAACAGAAACTGTCTGAACTCATGGATCTTATAGACTCTTAAAGGAGACAGCCATCAAACAAGCAAACAACTGTGATTAGTGTCAAAAAAGGCACAATAAATTGTGGCAATATAGTAAAACTAACCTACATTGTGAGGTCAGGGAAGGGCTTCCTGTGGACCAATTTAAGCTGAAAGCTGAAATATGTATAGGAAAACCTTGGTGAAAGAAGGAAAAGAATGTCCTGGGCTGCAGTTTCATTATGGGAAGTGAGTAAGATGCTCAACTGTTCATGATTCCATGTAGTTTTTTTTCCACAACTAAGATTTCTGATCCAGATTCAGACTGTGGTATACTCTTGAAGTGCAAGTACGGAATACAAAATTTTATTTTATTATGAATATGTTATACATGTTAAAATTAGCTCTGAGTTGAATACAGTTTATAAAATAATTGTATCTTTTAAAAAAATTGAAAACAATAGCAGCAACAACAGCCAAAAATCTAAATAAAATTTGTATAAAATATTTAATGGCCAAAAGAGATTTATCAAAAATCAAAATAAAACAACCATATGAAGCAGAGGTCAGATTTGAAGTATACTGTTAAGATGAAATTCTGATGATCTGATTGAAGATAAATATAGTAATCACATAGTTTTCCATAGAAATGAGGAAAGCAAAAGAAAGATGACTCCAAAAACATGCTTGGTTAATGAAAAGGCCATTTATTTACTGAAGATAATCTGTAACATTTGAAAGAAATCTTACTTGTGAACAACAAGTATGTACTCATACTTTTTAAATGAAAATTGTCCATAGGAATAAGAGCTTATAACTTTGGTATTCTTAAATGGTGGGGCCTTAAATGATATATAAGATATTAGAAAAACTTAAGAAAATTGTATATAAAGCTGGTAAAAATTATAAATAATAAGTTAAATAGCAATCTAAAGTGTTATTTTCCTATACAGTGTTATTCTAATAAATATATTTTCACATATGTCTCTTAACCTTAGATTTCAGACTGAACTGAATTATGATGTTCTGGAAGTTCATGATGGGCCAAATCTTCTGTCACCCTTGCTTGGATCTTACAATGGCACACAGGTGCCCCAGTTTCTATTTAGTAGCAGTAATTTTATATACCTTCTATTTACAACAGACAATAGCCGTTCTAATAATGGTTTCAAGATTCATTATGAAAGTAAGTAATGCCAACATGTTTTTTGATCTCCTTATTCTGTTTTCCATACTTTTGGTATTACCATTGTATCATTAAGAGAACTAGGAGATTTATTAAAGAAAAGAAAATCAAAGCTTTCCTTGACCTATGAGAATGCTAATAGGTTACAAGGTGTGTGTTTTAGTAAATTCTGTACTAGATTTTTTCCAACAATATCTATGTAATATCATTATGAAGGGAAATGCTAAGGAAATGTCAGAAATAGCAAATAAAAAATCTTAAAAAATTAGTTCACATAATAGTTATTTGTATTGAAAAGCCAACAATAGGCAGTAAATGGCAGTCTAAGATGTATATGAACATTGACAAATTCTTTTAGCATTTACTTCATAAATTCAATCATACTTTTATATTTTATTCATACTCATTGCATACATTTCCATTAAAAATATCCAATTTTATTATTTTATATGAAGTATTGAAAATTATATTAACAGTGAGAAGTAAAATATATACTCATATATATGCAGCTATGGCTAACATAACTAGCCAAAGGCTATATATTAAAACAGGTTCTAATTCACAGTGTTGGAATCAGTTTAGAATAATTTCACTTAAAATACTTTAGTTTTGTTTAAAAAGTCTAAAATATGTCTGATTTTTTTTTTTTTTAATTGATGCTGGTATATGCATAGAAACGAGTCTCTGTTTTGTTTTTAAACATCTGACATACTTAAACAAATGTGGTTGTATTGTATACGATGCATGGTTGCATACATATATATAAACTCACATATGCACACATTTTCATCTAAAAATACATTGCCATATATCTTTTCATGAAAAACAGTTTTGGTGAATGTATCTAACAGTACATTTAAGATTACTGCCAGATATCTTTATATCAGTTTCAGATAGATATTATAGCACTTCTTTTTATATTCAAGTCTCCTATGCCCTCTGACCCCTCAGGAAAAAATTTTAGCATTTAAAATTTGTAACTTTATATTCCATGTAGGGTGTCTCTCTTCAGTAAATCTGGTTGGGTGCATGGGTTTTTAAAATCGTTAATATATATTTATAGCTATTTTCTTTTTAACCTTATCCACAATATTATTTAATTATATTAACTTCGCTTTATTTAGAGCTTTGTGGTGTGGAAGTATATTTCCTAAACATTATTGTAAAATGCAATGAGAGGATTAACACATACTTGGGAATTCAAACGAATTTAAAGGACTTTAACTGAGATCTTTAACATTTATTAAAGATGAGTCAGAGTAGTCATTTTTAAAAATCCATTTCAAAATTAATTTTCACTAGCAATTAATTTGTATCAATATGCTAGAATGGGCAGACACCTTTTTCGTTTTGTCCATTGTTCTATCCTATGCCCGATATATCACATTCAGTCCCACTTCAACCAAGGTATGTGGTCGTAATCATGTTCTCAGACACAGGATTATTTTAAGGATTAAGTTAAACCATCATGCAAAGTGTTATTAAAAGTGTGGGGATTTTCAATAAGCTGACCCAACAGATTTAGTTCAGATTCTTGCTAAAACTGAACTAAGTGGGCCAAGGACAGAGCCCAAGACCTAATCATAAGAAGGACTTGGAGGAGCCTAACAAGTTTAGTTAAGGCAGAGTCTTTATTACAGACAGCAAGTTTGTCACTTACAGGCCCTTGGTGAAATAGTCCAAGTTATTATTGAGAGCCAGTGCCTAAATGGCAGAGTGGAGGCTAAGAAATGCTGAGGTTGATGAGAGGCGCAACTGATGTTGATTTTGGTCAAATCTGGCCAGGAGGCAGTGATTTTCAATTTAAATTTGTTTACAAAAGATCATTTTCTTTCATTTTTATTCCAATTAGTCTTCTGGTTTACTTAGTAACATCTCAAACCCTTTCTTACCAAGAAAACAAATAAAACACTTCTTCTGTTGACACTTTCTTAATAAGTTTCTCAAGTTGAAGGGAACCAAACTATCTTCTTTAAATGAACCATTCACATGCCTCAAAATCAGCAGAGTAAAACTTTAGTTATTATACTACTTAAAACATTAAAAATATATTTGTTTGGTGAATTTCTATTTTTATTTTAACAGAATCCATTAAAAGAGAAAACTAGATTTCTCCAGTTGAACCAAAATTTTATGGGAAGGATTTCTTGCAGTGCTACCAGTGATTGCACTCTAGAATTTTATTTTATTCCCTGTCTTGGGCACTTTTACCCCTTATGTCTTCCTCTCAAAACAGGAAGATTACAAAAACTGTACCAATAAGATAAGATTATTTATTGTTTATAAAACACATTAAAATAATAAAAATAACACAGAATAGACTTTCCTTTTTTTGTCTTAGTACAGTCCCCAAACCACAAGGGGGTTTATTATATTGTATTTCTTGAAATACAGACATAATCATGTTTCTTGGATATCTAAATATTACATAAAACAAGACAATGATAAATGGATGCAGAACAAATCCATAGACACAGATACCAATCTCTGAAGACATATTTAGAGCCTCCAAAAGCAATCAAATGGAGTTTTAATGATAAAACTAATTTCATAGAATTATTTTAATGACCAAATGAAGCAAATTTTGCAAACATTTTAGAGTTGAACCTGGAATATAATAAGTTCAAACATTAATTATTGCTATGATTATTAATGTACATGTGTGTATATGTATATAATTTATAATACAAAGTTTGATAGATAATTGTACATTTTCATCAAGTTTTTATATAACTAATGGCCTGATTTTTTGGTCCTTGTGGGTAGGAAATGTCAAAAAATTTGTTAAATAAACTGCTAGTTTTTAAAATAAAGCTATGGGCACATTAATTTATTTGTAAAAATTACCACTCACAATTGTTTGAAGGAATGAGAATCAATTTCAGCGATTTGACTCTCATCAAGCTTACTCTTTTTCATATTCCCTTTGTTTTCCAGGTGTTACAGTGAACACCTATTCTTGCTTGGACCCTGGCATACCTGTACATGGTCGTCGTTATGGTCATGATTTCTCCATCGGATCTACTGTTTCATTTAGTTGTGACCCAGGATACAGGCTGAGCCATGAAGAGCCCCTTCTATGTGAGAAAAACCACTGGTGGAGTCATCCACTTCCAACATGTGATGGTAAGAATTCATTCAATGTGCAAAATAAACTGATTTATAAACCAAAAAGAAATCAACATAATCTTGTAAAATGTGAGGCTGAACATAAATATAAATATTTCATATGTTTAAAAGAATATCTTGAAGTCTGACAATTTTATGTTATCAAACCATTAATAAAGAAACAAAAGAATGAATATTGATAATCAGCCAAACTTACCCCATGCCTAAGGATGCTATATGTATTTTTAAAATGTGTTGAGGTAACCATTTTAGGTGCCCATTGTGTGCTTCGGGTCCTTGAAAAAATAGCATTGAAAGTGTCATATTGGTGTCAGATGAATGCAATGAAGAGATAGAACATTTACCTCCTGCCTGAAAGGCAACATGTACTAGTCCAAATTTTACCTAGCTATGCAGCACTGTGGCAATGTACCAGACTGCCCTGTGGTGGCAAGTTCCTGGCTATAGAAAATATTATACCAGTGTCCTTACCTCTTCTTTGTTTCTGTGGAGACTAAGTCAGCAATCCTTCATTTTTCAGAAAACACATATGAAAATACAGTGAAAGAAGCTGCTTTCCTTTGATTGGGAAGTGCTTGCACACTTGCTTTATAAAAACACACACAATGTAAATCTATTCATTATTTAGTTCTGGGCTTTAATTTTTATTTATAACACTATTCCTAACTTATATTCTTATTCTTTTGCCAAGTGGAAGATTACGTTTGTCATTTCATAATTAAATTTTCAAATACTGTCAGTGCCATCATTTTTCTGTAACAGCTTTAGGTCAATTTGTTTTTTTGCTTCTTTGTTTGTTTTTTAATTTATTTATTTAATTCATTTATTTTTGGCTGCGTTGGGTCTTCGTTGCTGCACGTGGGCTTTCTCTAGTTGCGGTGAGCAGCGGCTACTCTTCGTTGAGGTGCACAGGCTTCTCATCGTGGTGGCTTCTCTTGTTGCAGAGCATGGGCTCTAAGCGCGGGCTTCAGTACTTGTGGCACATAGGCTCAGTAGTTGTGTCTTGTGGGCTCTAGAGTGCAGGCTCAGTAGTTGTGGCGCACGGGCTTAGTTGCTCTGAGGCATGTGGGATCTTCCCGGACCAGGGTTCGAACCCATGTCACCTGCATTGGCAGGTGGATTCTTAACCACTGCACCACCAGGGAAGCCTGGTCAATTTGTTTTTATAACGAGGTTTAAAAGAATCATCAACACTTCTTCCCTGTATTTGGTACAATACCATTTGTAGTAGTCAGCATTCTTGTGGTTTTAAGTGACAGAAACCCAACTCTAACTGATTTTAAAAAATGAAGGCAGAATTTGTTGTTCAAAGTTTCAAACTTAGAAAAGGTATGGGTGGCATACTTCTCATTGCTAATTATAATCATGAATTCAAACATTTTCAAGGATATCTCCATTTTCATTTTGGCTTTTCTCTCTCTATTGGCATCATTCTCTTTAAGTGCAGCCAGGCTTTTTCCATACGGGAAATTGGAGGTGGAGAATACACTCTCATGAAGATGGAAACATGTAACCTCATATTTCCAGGATCAGAGGAGAATGAGAGTTCTTCCTTGTTGTTCTAATTAGAAAAATCCCAGGAAAGGTCTCTGATAAGTCCATAATTAAACTCTAACTGTAGAAAAGGAGACACGCACTTTATGATTGGCTTTCTCCAGGTCATGTGTCCATCCATCCTTGTGGTTGGAGACAAATGATTGTGGTATAAAGGTACTATGTTTGTCAGGTCCTGGTGAAGCTACATGATTGGCATGAGTAAATTCACCGAAGTAAAAAGGTGTGGTGGCAATGTTATCAGAAGAAGCAGGAGAATAAAAATAATGTCCAAGTATACCAGCATGCTTAAGTATTATTAATAATAAAAGTGAGTGTATCTAGTTTTCCTGGGAGCAACGTAGGCCCTCATCATCTCTTGTCAATGCAACTGCAATCAACCTTAAATTCAATATCCAACTACTTCAATCTAACCTCCTTTCTTCACACTAAGGGTATTTCATGCTCTATCCCATGTCAAAAAATGCTTAATGGCTCTCTGTTTCCTAGGAATGAAGGTCCAAATTATTAATCGTGAAATTCATAATTCTTAACCGTGTGTCCTCCTCTTTTGTATCCCCATTTCATTCTGAGCATAACTGGACAAGGGCTAAATTATATTCATTTTTTGAATGTCTGAGCTTTGTATAAAGCCTCTAAAATTAACTGAACTCAACTACTTATAACTAGTAAACTGATTTGATTAGGGCTTTCCTTCAGTTTAAACTTTTTCCCCAGAGGCAGCTAATCTAAACTTCCTGGGGTTAAAAGGAGGAGAAGTGAATAAACAGAATTGATTTTCCAGATCCAAGAGTATAACCTCCATTGGCCTAGATTGCCTGGATACTCAAGGTACGGCATGCCTCACTTTTATACACATCAGCTCTTATAGTTTCTTCATAGCCCATAGTTAATTGATTCACAAACCACACTAGTCAGTGAGGGTTGCTGGTGATAATAATAATAATAGCTAACATTTAATGAGGGTTTACCATGTGCTGGTACTGCTATAGGTGCTTTAGGTATATTAACTTGTTTTATCAAAATAACTCTATGAGGTAAGTACCATTATGATCACCACTTAACAGATGAGAAAATTAAGGCAAACAGAGATTGAGTACGTTGCCCTGTGTCATCCCACTAGTTAATGGCAGAATCAGGATTGAAACTCAGGCAGCCTTGATCCAGACCCTGTGCACAAGTCTACTATTACACTGCCTCCTGCCCACATTCTCTGCAATAGTAAAGTACTAAGATCCTTTAAAATGAACAGTACAATTATAGATTTGTTATTCTTTCCTCAGTGATGCCACATGTTTAAGAATTTTGTATAAAAAGTACATATAGCTGTTTAAATAGTTTATGGATATTCTGTACTCCTTGGAATATGTGACTGAAAAATAGGACTCTTTTTTTTTTATCTAACTTGTTATATGGGCAAATACTTTTAATTCAATTCTATTTTTGTATACTTAGGTTTCTGAGTAAAAAAATGATCTTACTAAATTTATCTTGTTTCATTATTGAAACCTTGAATCTTGAACATCAAGTGAGAAATGATTCAGTTAGATTCTACGTTATTTAGTAAATTTGATACCTTATCTTTCACCTTGCATTTCTTGAGGGGTCTCTTTACTTTCCCTTTGATCTCTTAGGTCTACTCTTCAGAAAGCAACCAGAGTAATTATTTTATAAGTTAAGGCAGATCAGGGCACTCCCCTGCCCAGAATCTTCTAGCACTTAGCATCCCAAGAAGAACAAAATCCAAAAGCTTTTGCGTGACCTAACTGCCCCCAAGTAATCTGGGCCCTGACTGCCTCCCATGCCTCATCTCTCACAAGTTTCTCCCTCATTCATGCCACTGCACTCCAGCTACACAGGCCTCTGGCTTTTTTCAAATGTTGAGAACCCTTCCCTCACTCCTCCCATTCCATCTTTCCAACCCCCCTCTCATTTTTTCCTTCTTCCTGAAATAGGATTCATATGGTCACATGTCCTTCTTCCTAAATTCACTCAGTCTCCACTTAAAAGTCGTATCACTGACAACTCCCCATAAGAGAGTAATCCCTGTCATGCCATTTATATTTTCCATCATAGTATTTACCACTCTCTAACATTATATATTTGTTGTCTGCTTTTGTTTTTGTTTTCAAAATGTAAGTTCTATATGGCAGGGACTTTGTTCACTGTTATGTCCTCAGTGCCAAGAATAGTTCAGTTCTTGTCACACAGTTGGTGCTCAATAAATCTGAGTTTAGTGAAAGAATGAGTAGACTATTCTTTCCAGCCTTTTGGGAATACTTACTTTATTTTGATTTTGCATTTTTATTTTCTGCCCTTTGCCTTCATCAGTGTTTTTCCTTTCCACTAGAATGTCCTAGCCCTTTCCAACACTGTTTTTACCAAACTCCTAGTCAATCTTTTTTTTTTGTTAATTTGTCTCCAACTTAACCTTTTTTATATATGTTTTTCTTCCAATTTTATTGAGATATAATTGACATATAGCACTGTATAAGTTTAACGTGTACAGCAATAATGAGTTGACTTACACACCTCATGAAATGATTATCACAATAAGTTTAGTGAACATCCACCATCACATACAGATCAAAGTTAAAGAAATAGAAACAAAGTTTTTCCTTGTGATGAGAGCTCTTAGGATTTACTCTCTTAACAACTTCCATGTATGACATACAGCAGCACTCATTATGTTTATAATGTTGTACCTTACAACTCAGTGACTTGATTATGCTTTCCTTGGATAAAGCATCTGGGCAAAATCTCAACTTTTCCTAGACCCTGTAGTTCTCTACTTGTTATGGGACTTTTTGCTACCTTATTGCCACCTGTTGATTCACTAAATCAATATTTGTTAATTGTATTGTGTAGGCACTAAAGAAATATTGTGGAGCATGAACAAACATTATGTGTTCTCCTTGAGCTAGTGGAGTAGATAGTAGTTATACTCATTTTCTTGTTTTCCTTATTATATTCTTGAGGTCAAGAACCATGTGTTGTTCTTTTTCCTATAACATACATTTTTAAAAGACATCTCCTAAACATAAGAGGTTAGATTTAAAACAGAACAAAACAGCATGTTTTACTAGCCACTTTGATTAGATCTCACTCTTTAATATCTCTCCAGTGTTTTTCATAGAACTGAGATTTGAATGGCTCTAGAGAAGGTCAGACAGGAAAAACCAGAATAGCATTCTGCTTTGGCCAACAAGTGTCAAGGGCAGCATATATATCAGAAGCCACGCCAAGAGATGTTTTCTGTGTACTGGGGACATAAAGTTTTTATGAGTACTACAGGTAAAGTTGAGGTCATATGCCAGGTATGATTCTACCCTTCAGGAACTAGGCATTGTTAATTAAGATAGCTACCCTATTTGATAAATAGGTAGACCACATGTCCTGAATTGCCTAAGACAAGCCCTGTTTCCACTCTTTCTCTTGGCACTATAATTTTCCCCTCAAATTATCCCATTTTGTTTGATAAACAATATAGCCATCTTATTTGGGGGGAACTTTAGAACTAAAGAGATTAAATGATTATCTGTGTCACCTAAGTGATTAATGGCAGAACCCAAAATTGAACTGAATGTACTTAAACTTTATCATTTCCCTTATTTCTTCCATATTATTGAAAGATTTGAGTACATAGACTAACATAGCAAAAGAGTATATGGATTGATATTTAGGATCCAAGAATTCAAGTCTGCATGGTGCATAGAACTCAAGTAATAAATAGTCTCAGATAAGGGTAAACAGTTCAAAGTAAGGAGACCTAGAAATAAGAAAAGAACAGATTTGAGGTTAAAAACAACAAAAAATCATAATGGAATTTGTAATAGGTAGCTATTTCCTTGCTGCATTGCAATACTCAAAGTGGTTTGATCAATAATGGTCTAGAAACAATCTGTTCTAGTTATAGACAACTTAGCAATTGCCAAGTATGTATCTCTACCAAGTGCAAAGTGTAATTTTCTGAGTTTGGGCAATTACATTCAAGGGCTTGGCTTTTGAGGAAACTTCACTATTTTAAAACTCTGATTCTTATCATGTGTCCAGGTAGTGACCATATGTGGAAAAAATCAGGGAGAAAAAATAGCTAATAGCCAAGATTATGGTAGAGACATATACAATATATCTAATTACTCTCAGCTCATATTTTGGGCTACTGTTGTGACTTTTTTGTGCTATGATCTTTGTCCTTTTAGATGCTTTTCTTTGCCAACTGTTTGCTCTAACATAAAGTAACTGTTTTTTCATGTTTATTTTGTTGCTCCCTAAATTCTCTGCAGTGTTTCAAGGATTCATTTGTTATATAATTTGTCTATCTTCCATTCACAAGAACATATAAACCTATTGTGTCTGTTACAGAAGTGTTTGTATCCCTAAAGACATATGGCATCAGCTAGCAAGGTTATTGGGATAAATTGGAATTCCTTCAGAAGAGGGGTTATAAAGGATAAGACAGGAGATCCATGGCATCCTTTTTCGATATTCTTATTCTAATGAAGTTTACTATACGAATGGTCATATGTTCTGTTGAACTGACTTAATTCTCAGCATTTCTTTAAAAAATATTCTTGGAAAATTTTTCATAATAGTTTCTATACCACTATGTATTTTACAGTGTGTTTGAGTTCCATTTTCTACCTGAAAAGAAAATCTCATTTATAAAACTTCTTTTTTTATTCATCTTAATATTTAGGCCTCTCATGATTGATTCTAATAGGTTCTTTGATTTCCTCTTACACTTTCTTGGCATTAGCAGGAAGGGACCTTTTTAGAGAAGCAAGTGTCATCAGATTGAGAGAATATGAAGTAATAAATTAACCAATTAAGAAATTAAGACAACTCACGCTTGCATTAGCATCTATCACTGTGCATTATATCAATGCACATGTAGCTAAAGTTTTGTGATTGTTCAAAAAGCCAATAATATAAAGCAAATACTATTCTAAATGTTTGCAATGTAAAATGATCTCATTTAGAAAGATGAAGGATTTCATTAGGTTGATGAAAATGCTGCTGCTGCTGATGATGGCAGATTGTTTTAATCACACACAAAGCCATTGACAAATGAGAATCCATAAAATATAAATCAATTAAAGATAAGAACATAGACAAGTATATTGACACATTTAGCTTTGAGGTGCTTAAAGAGAGAGTGATTTGAAGATGAAAGTATTAAATGAATCTGAGTAAATGAATGATACCTTTTAATAATGTTTATATAGATTGATCATTTGAGGTAGAATGCCAAAAAGTCAAACATGTGAAGGACATCATAGTTCGCTACAGTATTTTTTTGTAGAAAAAATAACTTGTAATGTGGAAAAAAAAAATCAGCCCTTGATTTGAGTCAACTTAAGGTCATGGACTCTGGAACTAGACTGCTTGAGTTCCCTCTGTGCCTGCTTTCTCATCTGTAAACTGTGAATAATTATAGTACTTTTCTCATAAGGTTGTTATGGGGTTAATTGAGTTAATAAAAATAAAAGTCTTCAGAGTAGTACCAGTCACATTGCAAGTTCAATATGAGTGTTCTTTTTTTTTGCTAAAAACGAGTGAGTAGTTGCAATTTTATCCTAAGTTTTATTACATACAAGGTAAAGTACAAGTATTTTCATATTTTCAGTTTCATCTTTCAAAAAAAAATAAAAAAGAAGAGAAAGAGACTTAATCACATTCTTTCCCATTATTTACTGTGAAATTCTGTCAGTTGAGTCAGTTCCTTTCAAGGCCTTTATCCAATACTAATATTCTCAAATAACAGAAACTTCTACTGTGTCATAAAAATGCACTCTATATTTTGTCATCTGATTATAATCTAAGTAACAATATAAATTTTCATTAATAAATATGGGTTACTGACCATTTCTCCTAAACATTTTAATGTGTTATGGTTACTGAACTTTATTCATTTATCTGCAGAATGTTCATTTAATGCCCACCTTCAACACATATGGTAGGTGCAGCTTGCAGACAGCAAATTTCTAAGAAATTATCTAAGTACAGAAAGAAGGATATTTTAAAAGTAGCTTTATTTGAAAGAATGTTGATGTATAGAAGAGCTTTCCCTCTACAACTGGTACACACACCAAATACACACACATGCATGCACAGGAGCACATGTCTGATGTACTTTCTAAAACTTCACATTTCTCTTTTTTGTTATTTTTTGTGTTTAATTTAATTAAATAATTCAACTCTTTTAATTTTAATGCTTCTGTTCACTGATTTTTACTCCTGCTATATGAAACATACTCCTTTCAAATAGGGATTGTAGGTTTTAATCCAGTAGAGCATTTTCACTCATTACATTTCACTCAACAAATTCATAGCATGTTGTATTGTTGGGTTTTTTTGTCGGACTCTCACAATGGAGAATAAAATGAAATATAGTGTATTAGGAACAAATTATTGTATGTAAAAATAATCTAATGAAATAATAAACAGTTCTCTGTCAAGAAGCAGAATGAATCACAAGGAAAATTTAAAAAGTTCAACTTAGCACCACCATTATCAGCAAGATACAATGGAAATGATATACCTAGCCCTTAACTTGATCACAAAAGCACAATGAGGCTTTTTTCCTTTTTTAATTGAACGAAAATTGAAAGTTTCAGTAAGAATAATCACCAATAAAGGTCTGTGCAGGCTCTAAATAGGAGCCTAGGCTTCCAGACCATGAATATTATTGTAAATGTCTTAATAATAAATGAAATTGGAAGCATAGCCTTATCTTGGTCTCAAGAAGGTGGCCTATAAGACAACTCCAAGTGAGGTACTAGTCAAGACCTTCTTTTATTCCTTGGTGAAGTAAAAGAAGTAGCAAAGGGAAGAGTGTTTTGTTTTTTGGTTGTTGTGGTTTTTTTTTTTGTTTTTTTTTTTGGGGCTGTGTTGGGTCTTCGTTGCTGTGCGTGGGCTTTCTCTAGTTGCAGTGAGTCGGGGCTACTCTTCGTTGTGGTGCACAGGCTTCTGACTGGGTGGCTTCTTTTGTTGCAGAGCACAGGCTCTAGGTGCAGGGGCTTCAGTAGTTGTGGCACGTGGGCTCAGTAGTTGTGGCACGTGGGCTCAGTAGTTGTGGCTCGCGGGCTCTAGAGCGCAGGCTCAGTAGTTGTGGCACACGGGCTTAGTTGCTCCACGGCATGTGGGATCTTCCCAGACCAGGGCTCGAACCCGTGTCCCCTGCATTGGCAGGTGGATTCTTAACCACTGCACCACCAGGGAAGCCCCAAGAGTGATTTTTAATTGCATATATATTTATGTAAATCTAAGCCTGCTTAAATACTTCTAGGAACTGCAGACTTACTATTTCTAGTCAGGTTAGTGTAGAATAGCAGCCAGATTGCCTCAACTCTTCCTTCTCAGCGTTGCTACTTGGAAGAAATCATGGAAGACAATAAAGCCAAAACTCACTTTTCTGGTTTCCCAGGGAAGTTGAGCAAGGATCAGAGCAGATAAGGCTGTATGCTGCATTCACAGTTCTTACTGCCCTTACCCATGTTGCCCATGTCCAAGATAGTAGACATCTCCAAGTGGAATAGAATAAGGAGTCAACTTTTCTCTGCTTCCACAAGAATGTACATTCTTACCTGACTATATATCTTTTTTCCTTTAATTTTTAATAGTGGTAAAATTATCTGGCATATCATAACCACTGATGGTAGAAGGCATTGTAAACTGTCATTTATTCTAGAGTAAATGAACATTGAATCAAATTTCAATTTCTTTGACCTCAGTTCATAAACATTTATTTATTTTTATTATCTTGGAGTATTTACTTAAAAATCAATATCCTCTCAGAAACCCCTTTTTGTTCATGATATTTCCCAGAGAAATGTACAAGTGCAGAAGCAGCCTTCAAAATTTCAGTTTACTTCACTGTTTTAAAAAGAATTCTATGAAGAATGACATATATCCCTTTAGGAATCTAAAATAAATAATGTTGTATAATTAACAATTTGTTGTCTTAAAGCTTAGTAAAAGAGGGACTGCTAAAGAATTAATTACTCTGTTTAATTTACAACCAATTTATGCAAATGTTGCTTATAATTAGAAATGTGTAAGATAAGTATGTACTTCAAATGCAAATGTGGAAAGTTGAGCTAAATTCTCCTGGGGCCAGTATTAATTCTCAGATACTATTACATGTCTTTTTCTTCTCTAGTGCTGCTGCAAAGGACAAAATGATTTCCTAGTATTGGAAGAGGTCTTTACACATAGCTGTTATTCCCAGGAAGTAACTTAAGCAAAAATAATCAGACTCATTCTATTTTAAGAGAGATTTGTTCAGCCTCTGCCTCTCTAACTATGCCTGATCAGATGACTGCATTTCTTTGTATTTTCAGCATTATGTGGAGGAGATGTTAGAGGGCCTAGTGGAACAATCTTATCACCTGGTTACCCGGAATTTTATCCAAATTCTCTGAATTGTACATGGACTGTTGATGTAACCCATGGAAAAGGTAATTTGCCTCATACAATGATAATGGGCTATCTTCTGAATTTTCATTGCATCTATTTTTATTTCATTGTCCTTTACAATGTCATTTTGCACGAGCAAAAGCAGATCAGTACTAAAATATGCTAACACAAAATTCAATTTGAGTAACTGCAACAGAGGATTATATTTACTTTTCTATAGTATTATACTCATGTTTTTGTCAGAATGGTAATATGAGATATTTATTTTCTTTTGATATATTAAACTAATGTTATTTGGAATTTTCATATCAACAGAATCTCATACAGGATGGCTTTTGTCTCTGGCACAGTGGGTTGATTTCAAAAGTTCAAAGGGGAATAGGAAGATACTCTGAAGTGCTGAACCAATTGTAAAGCAAACAGTACATGTTTATATACACTCGTTTTTAAAATGTTTATGATTATTTATTATAACTATATTTCCTGTGTAAATTTATAACCATTCTAGAAATATCTGTCTCAAATTTTCCGTCAGAACTGCAGTTATATCTCACATAATTGAATGAGAGTATAAAATTGCACTGTGCATATGGTAGATGTTAATAAATGTCCTTTGAACAAATAAATGAAATTCCTTGTAGTACTAAGTATGGTTCATTCATGCAATACAACCAAAATAGTATATTAGCAATATAAGTGGTTAAGGCAAAAACTTGACACTGGGAAAATGAGCATTCTAATATATCAAAACGAAAATGGATGAAAATTATTTACCTGAAAAAATCTACATGCTAATCTTTTTAAAAAGAGTTAATTTATTCATGATAAAAACTGCTTTGGAGAAGTAGTTTTTGTTTTAGCTGTATTCTTATATTATTCCTATTGGTTTTTACTATTACATTGTACTTATTAACTTTACTATAGAAGATCTAGAATAACCCCCCCCCCCCACAAAATCCTAGCAATGAGAAGATGATATTACAATTTTAAAAATTAAAGCTTTATTTAATAATTTGAATTCATTGTGTTTTTTACACAATGTGTTTTTACACTCCTGTTCAACTATGTGAGATATATCTGCAGTTCTGATAGAATATTTGAGATACAAATGAAGTTTGCCTTTATTAAAATTATACATCCTTTTATTGACAGTGAGGATTATATAAGGATTGTTATTTTAGTGAAATTAAATATAATTGAGAAAAAAATGCTGTTAAAATGAGTATTCTGGTATTGTACAGCAGGAATGAGGTAGAAGACTTTGTAAACTGTCGTTTTTGTTGTTCTCCATAATGGAAGACTCTTTGCTGGAAGTTAACCAAAGCATCCAGTGTTATTATTATTCCAGTGTGTGTAGTGGATTAATGGAGTTTAAAATAAGCTTCCTGTATTATACAAGAAAATGGAGGGCTACGTACTGCTTGCTATGTAAATAGAGGTTTAATTAACACTTAAGGTTTTGCATCTTCACAAATTACAAGTGTTAATTAAATCTGTATTTACATGGCAAGAAATGCAGATTATATACTTTTCTTTTAAGAGCCAACAAAATTGTTTGGAAGTACAACTATTCCAAAGTGTAGCCAAAGTT
Source organism: Balaenoptera ricei (assembly GCF_028023285.1). NCBI lineage: Eukaryota > Metazoa > Chordata > Mammalia > Artiodactyla > Balaenopteridae > Balaenoptera > Balaenoptera ricei. The sequence goes on from NC_082655.1 coordinate 25,727,325, forward strand.
ATGAGAAGGATAATCTCTTAAAGTTTGGAGAAATTGTCAAGGTAATATAATTTAACCTCTCACCCAGCAAACACAGATGCGCACATGCACGCGCACACGTGTGTCAATATGTCACCCCCTCAAGGTCATAGTTAGTGTCATGACTAAATAAAACCTAGATATTCATGATATTTTGATGTCAAGCCAAAGTTTTTTCGTATATTTCTGTAACAAAAATTGTCTTAATAAGGCTTCTTGAATTATCACTTTTATGAGAAGGTACTCTGATGTTGAAACCACTGATTTTTTCTCACTATTCTTCAACACCCATTGCCCTATTAAGATTGTATGCCTTTGCCTGTCCACTTCTTCTTCCTGAAATGTCTATCCCAGGGTTGCTCTTCCACAAACATCTGTTCACTTTTGAAGGTCATTGCCTTCAGAAGCCTCTGCTGATACCTTTGACAAACTACCTCTATTTCTATGCTCCTATATTGGCTCACATTAATCACTTTTATAGCACTTAGCATAATGTTTGAACTTTTATGTATCTTTTTCCCTCAGATAGACCATGAGTTATTTACAATCTTCTAATATTTTTATATTCCATAATGCCTATAATATAGTAGGTTCTAGTATCATATTCTTATTTGGATTAATTGACCTTCGACAGAAGGTCTTAAATTGTTTTGCTGCAGTGAAAACAGATTTTATTGCTTAAACTGTAATCTGATAAACAGAGGCTTACTTTTATAAAGTAGCTGACTAGGACAGAGTGACATGAAACCAATTTACTTTCATGTTGAAGGATTAAACAATAACGATAGCTAACGATTGCTGAGTACTTCCTCAGTGAAAGCACTGTGCCAAGTCATCCCCTATATTGTCTCATTTAAACTTCAAGACAACCCTATTAGAACCCCATTTATCAAATGGAGAAAGTGTGTCTCAGAAAGACTATGTATGTAATACTTGACAATGGGCTTATTAGCACCACTATCTAACAGAATTTTTAATTTTCCCGAGTATTAATTCAGTGCATATCAGAACAACCACATTTTTCTAAGAAAAACATGCATAATGAATTTTTTCTTCTTTTTTTCCATCTGTTCTTGTATTACCTGCCTAGTTTTTCTTAGTTTTAGTCTCTGATCAAAATCAAATTGACTTAATCTGAATTTCCATTCATTATTTTGTAAACTTAGATATCAGTTAATCTAGAGGGCAAAGCATCTTCTCCTTGCCACATTGACACCTCATTCTCATTTACATCTGTCTAGTGTCAATTACCACATTTACACTGAAGAACATTTGAAAGACTGACTTAATTTCTGGACCCCTCCTAAAAAAGGCTCATTGTGAAGAGAGAGAGAAAAAAAGAAGTGTTACATTTTGAAAAAGAATTAAAATAGTATCATTGTACATTTCAAATATTTTCCAAATTGAAATCACTGACCCATTATGCAATAATAACTCATCTTATCATTACTTACGTTTTCGGTGTATTTGTTTTGGTCTCATTTTATGTCACTTTTTGTTTTTTTAACAAACAAGAGGTAAATTAGGAGTTTGGGATTAACATATACACACTACTATATATAAAGAAATAAACAACAAGGACTCACTGTATAGCACAGGGAGCTATATTCAGTATCTTGTAATAATCTATAATGGAAAAATATGTGAAAAAGAATATATATATTCAGATATACTGAATCACTTTGCTGTATACCTGAAACTAACACAACTTTGTAAATCAACTATACTTCAATTAAAAAAAAAAGCAATGAGGACTCCAAGACTCTCCAGCATTTGGAACTATAAAGTTGATGAATAATGTTAGAGAATGTTACTTTATCATACTCTGGGCTTTTGGATTGTTTACTGAAGATTTTGGTGATTCTTTTAGATCAAGTAAGCAAATTTATTAAGCACTTCAAGAGAAAGATGAATGTGGTATCATCCTTTATTCCATTTGGTATCTTACATGCAGTATGGTGTGTGTGTGTGTGTGTGTGTAATTGTTAGCCTTTCACATGCATTTGTGATAATGTCATTAAACACTCGCATGAGACCACAGTGCAATGGCATACCATACTCACCAGGACAGAACAAATGAAAAAATAAAAAACTTTCAAGTATTGGTGAAGATACAGAGCAATTGGATTTGTTGATGGAAATGTAAATTGGCTGAGCCACTTTGTAAAGTAGTATCTATTAAAGCTGAAATATATAAATGTATACATATACATGTATATTTATTTTACATGAGCCAGTAATTCTACTCCTAGATATCTATCCAACAGAAATAAACACATATGTTCTTCAAAAGTCATACTTGAATGCTCATAGCAGCACCATCTGCATTTGGTGCTAAAATGCAAACTATCTAAATGACCATCAACTTTTGAACAGATAAATCAATGTGTTTTATTCACAAAATGAAATGGATCACTAAAAATAAATAACTTACAGCCACACACAAAAGTAGAGATGAATCTCACACACTTAATGTTAAGTAAAAGAACTCAGTCCCAAAAGAGCATACGTTGTATGAATCCATTATATAAACTACAAAGAAAAGTAGTCAAACTAACCTATCTTATTAGAAGTTGAGTGAGTGGTTACTTTTGCCAGAACACTTCTATTTTAAATAAAGGCTATAAATTTTCTTTGAAATGTTTAGAAAACTTGTGTGATTTCTTTTTAGGCATTAATTTTAAAATTTTATTTCCAAGTAGTTTCTAAGACATGATTTATTGTATAGAAGCTAAAGGAAACAAACAGAAAAAAACCCAAACAAAAGAAAGATATTATACTATACATTTAGAATATTTTATAGCAGTGCGTTTCATTTTCAGAGAAATCAATTATAAGAAGAGTCCTGATTTTTGTTAGTTTGGTAACTCTATGTGTTTTACTGATACAGTTATAAGTCTAATTTTCCTCTTTTCCTTAATAGGTGTGCAGTTCAATTTTCACACCTTTCATTTGGAAGACCATCATGACTACTTACTGATCACAGAGAATGGTAGTTTTACCCAACCACTGGCACGCCTGACTGGTTCAGAACTTCCTTCAACAATCAATGCTGGTCTCTATGGAAATTTCAGGGCTCAGTTGCGCTTCATTTCAGATTTTTCAATATCATATGAAGGATTCAATATTACATTCTCTGGTAAGAAAACAAGTTTAAAAATCAGATTTTTAAAAGTATGAGCATAACTTTTGTTATGTATGACAAAACAGAGAGAGAAAAAAAGAGAAAAGAAAAAAAGAAGAAAACAAAGAAATTATCTGCCAACAAATTTTAATGAAACTTTGAAATGCCTTGAAGATTGTCTATAGTAATATATTAAAGGGAACCTTTAAACAATAGCAAAAAATAAATCAATTCACTAAAAAATTTAATAGAAATACAATAAATACATTTCTTTAACTTGCATCCTGCAGAATTCTAACAGAGAAAAACTTGCCAAAATGCCAGTTAAAATGGAGTAAAACTTAAAATGGAAATTCATACATATATTTAAAGTTTCAATTAGGCCATAAATGAAATGTTAGTTAAACCAGTGATATTCTAGTTTTGTGTTTCGGAAAAAGGCATAGTTTACAGGCCAAGATTAAGACAAACTTAATTTATTCATTTGCAACTAGATGATATAGAAACAAGTTAATATGGTTATTCTTTTATTCTAGAATAACCTCATCTGTAGGCAACATTATAACTTGGATTCCAGGAAAAAAATTGTAAGACCAAAGTGAATAAAAATGTATTCTTATTAGTTCTACTTTCCAGTTAAATGGAATAGTGAAAGAGAATACAGAAACAAATTAATAAGTAAATCTTATGCCAACCTAGTAACATTAAATTTATAATATTACAATTATACATAATTATATAAATAACATATAATTTATATAAATAAAATCATAAAAATACTAACCTCATTCTTCAACAGTTGTTCTAGTATTTACATGAAAATACTTGTCTTCTAAAATAATTAAGGTATTTCATAGTGAATAGCAAATGAGCATAATCTATTTTAACCTAGAATGTTAAAAGTATATACAAATAAATTTTTTAAACAATAAAATAATAGCTCATCAACATGAAACAATCCCTCTTGTTCTCCACTGCAATTGCATACTAAGCATGTGCTCTGGAAATATTTTTAGATAAGCTACTTCTTCTTAGGACTGTATATAAATTATAATATTGTTGTTTAATTAACTCTACTCTCTCATACCCTGAAGAGTGTTTAACTGTTCATTTTCATGATGCTCATTCATTGGTTGAGGAAGTTTCCTTGTATAAATCTATAATATACAATTTTCAGTTTATGGGCACTTCAGTCTTACATAAACCCTTGCATCTGAAGTGACATGTTTTTCAGAATATGAATGAATTGAATTTCTCGTATACTAGAGGCACAAGAGCCTTTGTCATTTAGACTATAACCATTAAGTAAAAGTCATTTCAAAATGCAAATCATTTCATTCTAAATGGTATTTTGCATTTGAAAATATGAATCTATTATGCCATTATTATAAGTCAAAAATCTATGAAATGGAAATATTTCTAGTGCAGAAGAAAAAATACAAGATAAATAGCTACATTTTCAATGTATCACTCAGAAGGTGACATTTTCTCACCTGTATTGAATTTCACACATAAGAGTATTCATTCAATTAGTAGACCTTTCACAAAAGAAGAAAATTATGTGTGCCATCAGCATATTCCCATAATTTTACATATAGTAAATTTTAAAATGTATGGCTGGCCCTAAAAGCATCCATTTTGCAAATAATAGGAATATACCCTTAAAGGTTACTACTAACATTTTCTTTGTTCTGTTCATCCAATTACAGAGTATAATCTGGAGCCTTGTGAAGATCCTGGAATTCCTCAATATGGTAACCGAATTGGGTTCAGCTTTGGGGTTGGTGACACTCTGGCCTTCTCATGCTCATCAGGTTATCGTCTGGAAGGGACGCCAGAGATCATCTGTCTTGGCGGCGGCCGACGAGTGTGGAGTGCACCTCTGCCAAGGTGTGTGGGTACGTGGTCAGCTGCTTTCATTTGCTTGTACGTGTAGTCACTGTCCGTGGAGTTGCATGGTTATACACCCTTCGTTTTTTTATAATCTGTTGAATTTCTTCATTTCTTTCATATTAGTTATTTCAATGTTTTTTCCACTTGGCAATCTGGTATACCTCAATTACCTTCTCAACTGTTCTATTCAACCAACCATGCTTCTAAATTTGTTTTCAGATGATGAGAATAAGGAATGAATAGATAGATAAATAGGTAGATGACTGAATCATATTTTGAGAGCTTACAGAAAATTGCATTCTTGTATTCTGTTAATAGATGATTTTCCATGACTTCCGACTGAAGTTTTGACAGTATTTTATAACGTAGAATTAACATGTAGGAAACATGATTACAAGGGAAAATAATAGATAATTTAAGGACCATCAAGGCAAGTATTGACTCAGTATGTGCAATCTATAGAATTAATCTGTTATGATAGATGAATTAAGATGGGAATTCATTTCACGTGAGATAAAGAATTGCAATAATTAAAATATTGAAAGTTTGGAGCACCACCTCAACCTTTGGAAATGAATATTTTGACTGATAAATTAAAAACAAAAAATCTGTAGAGAAAATGAAGGGCTTTTCACTAGGAATTAAAGTCATTTTTACTTATATTAGGAAATAGAGATGCAAGAATTTCTTTAAGTCATCACCCATTCAGTGGTTATCAGTACTCATTTTTACAATAGAACAAGATGCAAAAGATCATTGTATTATTTCGTAAAGCTCTTAAAACTCTCAAAAGCATTTAATTTGAATTTAATTGTAAATTTAATGGTGGGTCACTGATCTTTGTAAGTTATAATATGCTACAAAATCAGGCAAATTGGTAGAGATTTGATCTGAGGTTTAAGACTTTGTCCTTTTTTTCTTTTTTTAATGGAGGCAATATACCCCACAGATGAAAATGCAAATGGAGAAGAGGATACTCTCTATGACTTATTCAGTATATTGTCCACTGTATAGAATGTGATGGGAATACCTGTGGATCCCCAAATCTAGTAAAAAAAATTTGATCTTTCAAGTTAATAAGTTTTATAGTGATGAGATTGTTTTCACAGCCCCTAAGGGTTATATAACAGACAAGCTGATATTCAACAGGTGAAATTTCTTTTTAAAAATCATAGGCTTTTATAGAAATGGCACAAACAGCCACAGAGGCTGGGAGGTGATGAGTAGTCATACTCTCAGAACATCTTTTCCAGGAAGACATGTATAGTCCTTCTGTTTTGTTTTTATGTTTGGGGTTTTGGGTTTTTTTGTTTTTTCTGCTGTTGCCAGATTTGGAATTCCCCTCCTTATCTGAATTGCTCCCATTTCCATTTTTCTTTGGTGTGAATATTAATGAGAACCTTGGGAATAGTCCAAGTGAGGGCTACAGAGTGCCTGGGTTTATATCCTGGTCATTTGATATTGGGTTAATTCACTTTTCTAAACTTCATTTTTCTCATCAGCAAAATGGTTACAACATTTTGTTAATGTTAGTTATGAGGGTTAAAGAGATTAGCCATGCCAGTCAGACACCTAATACAATCCCTGGAATATAGGAGGGGTTCAGAATTTAGATGCTGTTATAAATCTTATTATATTGAGAATAATCTGCTGCCTATCCAACCCGCCGATCTAGTTTATAAAACCAATTATAGTACGGAATGAATTCCACGTTATAAAACACCAACCTTTATGAGGGTCTACCTGGCTCTTTTATATATGTATTTACCTCATTTAATTCTTACTATAATTCCGTTATTGTTATTCTCCCCATTTTTCATCAGAAGAACCTAAGTCTTAGAGGTTTTAAACAACTTGCCCAAGATCATCAAGGTTGTAGGTGACAGAACCGTGATTTGTATACAATCTTTCTCATTCTGAAACCCAAATTCTTTTCACTAGGATGGTTTAACCTCAAAAAGGTCGAGAGGAAGGTTAATCTCAAAGAACTCTAAGTCACAAAGAGTTGATTAATATTTTCTTTCAAAGTACCAGAAACATACCAGGATGTTACACAGGCTGAGAAGAAAGTGTTTGCATCTACATTTTTAAGGTTTACTCCACTTTTACAATAAATTTTAATAAGTAGATTTATGAAAATCTGACTTTGCAAAACAAGTAACTTCAAGTTAGTTTTGTTATATTAAAGTATTTCTTTGAGAGTAGGTATATCCGTGCTTAAATCTTTAGTGAGAAGTAGAACATAAAATCACCCTGTGGACAAATTTAAAAAACAAAGTTATTGCCATGGGAATTTCCCCCTCATTTTAAAATTAACTGTACTTGCTTTTAAGCTTATTAAAGTATACAGTTAAATCTATTGTCCTTAATAAATTCCACTGTAGGTATACATTTAAGTTACAAGATAGGGCGAGAAATATTTTCAAATAGTATGATTTTTTTAAAATTTTATTTCTCCAATTTTCTTTAAACTTTTCTTCACTCTTTTGCCTGTGCGTTAAAACAAATATGTTCCGTTTTGCATTTCTGGTTCCATATATGCATATGTATATATTTCTTATTTTGTTATCTTTTCAAAGTTCACAGTCTTTAGTCACATAAAATGTGCATTATTTGTAACTATTCATATGAACAGATGCAATTTTAGCAATGCTAGTTTATTTGGACAAATTTTGTCTCTTCTTAGATTCTTTGTGCTTTTCACTTCATATATCTCTAAAGCCAATTCTCTAGTGCATACTTGTTTAGAAACATCATTTAGTACTCAGCATCGCCAGCCTCATAGAAAGCTTATGTTACAGACAGTGGCCAAATTATGAGTAGGTTGTATTCCAAAAGTTTGTTTCTGCTTTAGTTATTTGGAATCTAGGTGGTTTTTCCTTGGCACAAGGTTGCAAACAGTACATTCCCAGAACAAATCGTAGATAAGACTTAAAATTTTGTGTCATGTGTAAAACTAATACTAACATTTATTAAAATGACTTATGTATACCTAGGTTATATAAGAATGTGCCTGACTCTGGACATAAGGCAACTGATAAAGCAATTTTTGGAAACTCACTTTTTCTTTATTTTTTATTATATATTTAATTTTGATCCTATATTTAGTGTGTAAATTGGTTAGTGTCTTTCAGTCTCTGTTGGTAGAATTTGGTGAAAATTATCTTAATTCTAGATGTTAGATGAATAATAAATAATGTTTTTATTTAAGCAATTTCCTGAGAAACCTCTGCATTTATGTTTTAAGGTAATATTTTAACAAAATGAGACAATATAATAACGCCATAATATTGTCTTTACAGTCTATAAAAGATTATATTATGTACCATTCCAAAAATCCACCTATGCTTTGAAAGTAGGTTTAGAATAACGATTTTATCAGTGAAGATACAATGTCTATAAAAAACTCAAGGTTTCACACAAACTCAGGGGAAGAGCCATGCCTAGCACAAGTTCTGAGGCCCAGGCTTGCACTCCATTAACAAAAGCATACCGCTGTCTTTGACTGGCAGCTTCAATAAAGTTGAGAGGGAATCTGGTCTTAATTACAGTTGATACATGGCTTCAGAAAACTCCTTAGGCTGTCCTCTATTTCAGAGGAAATTTCTTCTACTGTGACCCATTTATCGGGGGTTACTTAAGTGCAGGGAAATTTTTAATTTTAAATTATTTTGTTGAAGTATAGTTGACATACAATATTATATTAGTATGAGGTGTACAACATAGTGATTCAACATTTATATGCATTACAGATTGATCACCAGGATAAGTCTAGTAGCCAACTGTCACCATACACATTTATTGCAATATTCCTTATGCTGTACATTGCATCCCTGTGCCTTATTTGTTTTATAACTGGAAGCTTGTACCTCTTAAACCCCTTCACCTATTTTTCTGACTACCCCCTCCCCCTGGCAGCTGCCAGTTTGTTCTTTGTATCTATGATTCTGTTTCTGTTTTGGTTTGTTTGTTTAATTTTTTAGATTCCATGTATAAGTGAAATCATATGGTGGTTGTTTTTTTCTCTCTGACTTATTTCACCTAGCATAATACCCTCTAGGTCCATCCAGGTTGTCGTAAGTGCAGGGAAATTTGTAGAGGCAGGAGAAGAATCTTGATACCAGTAGAGATTGTAACACCCACTCAGTAACAGGGATTCTTCTCCCTAAGAAGTGGCCTCTATTGCAGGCAGATAGTTCATATTTACATTTCAGCCTTTCCTAAGCTATGTGATCTTTGGAAAGTTGTTCAGATCTCTCTCCTGCCAAGTTTTCTCAAATGTAAAATGTGGATAATTACATCCATAGTGCAAGACAGCTTACAGCTCTAAGCAATAAAAGATATGTAAATCACCTAATGTACCACTCAACAAGTGACACTTGCTCAACAAACCTTAGTCCCTTTTCCTTATGCCTGAAACTCTCTTTACCACCATTCCGTTCTCCTAAGGGCCATGATGACTGAGTGGTGAAGAGTGATTTTCACCAACAAGCAAGAGAGGAAAGGGAAGAAGAAAAGGAGGAGATGAAAAAGTTTTAGTGTGCCATCAGCAACTGAGTACTTCATACACATAATCTCATTTACTACTTAGAGATCAAGATGAAAGCTTTACCTTTAAAAAATACATATATAAAATTATGTTTTACATTTTGAAAAAGATAAAAGTAATAGGTAAGATGATATTTCAGTGGATATATTTTATATTTAAATGATTATCCTGGAGATCCACATTGCTGTGGATATGGATATCTGGTCACATTTTTAAGTTGCAATCAAATATCCAAAAAAAAGTATTAAAAAGTTGATTACTTTGAAAATGAGAAACACTGACTTGTTTTTGGTCAAAAAATAAGTACCTGATTTCCCTTTCTAAAGTTCACGTTACAAAAAACACAGGCATTCCCACTGTCATCTTTCTAAATAAAAAAAACAAAAACCAAAAAACTTGCATGTCTTCATTAAGCTTCCAAACATACCAGGAACCATGCCAGGTCATGTTGCAAATAACCTAGGAGCTAATGAAAACATTTTGTTTTGGAAAGTAAATTAGCAAGTTAAATATTAGTAATGATTTGTCTTTAGGCAAGAGTCCACACATTTTAAGAAGTCCATGCGGGGGCTTCCCTGGTGGCGCAGTGGTTGAGGGTCTGCCTGCCAATGCAGGGGACACGGGTTCGAGCCCTGGTCTGGGAGGATCCCGCATGCCGCGGAGCAGATGGGCCCGTGAGCCACAATTGCTGAGCCTGCGCGTCTGGAGCCTGTGCCCTGCAGCGGGAGAGGCCGCGATGGTGAGAGGCCCGCGCACCGCGATGAGGGGTGGCCCCCACTTGCCACAACTAGAGAGAGCCCTCACACAGAAACGAAGATCCAACACAGCCATTAATAAATAAATAAAGCACACCTAGTATACTGTAATTAAAAAAAAAAAAAAAAAAAGAAGTCCATGCATTTTGAAGTCATTTTAAAGACATTAATTCATTCATCCTTATAGTCTATTTAACACATCTACTTCTATTTCTAATTTTGTGTCATCGATTTTTTATCTGACCTTGGACAAGTAACAACATCTTGCCTTAATCATGAGTGAAATGAGAAAAATGATAACTCTACATTACACGTCTACATATTTTTCTCACTTTTCTAACTTTCTAGATGATATATACTGATGGTTACTTATTATTTAGCTTTAAAATGAATGTCAAAAATAAGGGAAACAAGGTGAAACATATACAGGGACTCTCTGAACTATCATTATAACCTCTTTGTAAATCTAAAACTATTCTAAAATGAAAATTTTATTAAAAATTCAAAACAAGAAAGGATAAATTGCACTTGAAGAGACAGTTCATCTTTAAACAAATTCTGTTTATTTCATCTCAACCTCCGAACTCCCTATACTAAAATTATATACCTCAGATACCCACACATGTATGTCAAATATGACTGATTTATCAAGTTAGTCACCATTGTAGATATACAGTGCTGTAGAAAGCAAATTATGATTAAGAGATTTCACTAGCTCTCAGACACTACCAATAATTAGTTGGCTGACTTTAAGCAAATATCTTAATTTTCTGTGCTTTTCTTTCCTGGAAAGGATAATGCCAATATGAGTTCTACTCAACCCAAATATTTCTTGTAAATATAACAAAAAATAATAGATAGAAAGTTTCCTTTAATAAATTACATACACAAATGTATATTTATATTTTTCTTATATAATTATGACTGCATTGATTTCTTGATTTGACAATATAAAAAATCTATAATATCAATAATAACTTACACTTTGATGCTTTATAGTTTTTTTTTTAATAATTTCTTGCTTGCAAGCTTCTGAAGTAAGCAGAGGAGGTATTATTCCTACTTGACAGCTTAAAAAATGCTGTTACAGAAAGGTTATAAGTAATCAGTGGAAGGTTATGCCAGAAACCAAGTTTTGAACTTTTTAGATTGGTGTTGTGGTATACCAGGTGGCATTTCTTTATTACCTTATTTATTGATGCACTATTTTTAAAGACTACCATTTTTTATGGAATAGACCACAGATGAGTAAACTATTTTCTTTTTACTATAAAGTGCGAGATAGTAAATATTTCAGGCTTTGTGGTCCACACAGTTTCAATCACACCTGCTAAATTCTGCCATTGCATTGTGAAAGCAGCAATAGATAATAAACAAACGAATAAATGTGTCTGCTTTCCAAAAAAACTTTATCTACAAAATCAGGCAACAGGCTGGATGTGGCCCTCAGGCCATAGTTTGCTTATCTCTGCAGAAGATTTACCAAGCTTAGTCGACTTAAATATCCCCTTTGCATTTGGAAATTTACTAGTTGTTCATCTCTAAGGAAAGAAGAAAAGATCCTTTTCCCATTCCCTATTTTTTTTGGTTGTGGGTTCTTTTCATTAAAGCAGCAAATAATTTACATATTTCTAAGGGATTTCTAATGTTTTTTGGGGTTTTTTTTAATCTTTTTTTTCTTTAACATCTTTATTGGAGTATACTTGCTTTACAATGGTGTGTTAGTTTGTGCTTTGTAACAAAGTGAATCAGTTATACATATACATATGTCCCCATATCTCTTCCCTCTCATATCTCCCTCCCTCCCACCCTCCCTATCCCACCCCTCTAGGTGGTCACAAAGCACCGAGCTGATCTCCCTGTGCTATGCAGCTGCTTCGCACTAGCTATCTATTTTACGTTTGGTAGTGTATATATGTCCATGCCACTGTCTCACTTTGTCCCAGCTTACCCTTCCCCCTCCCCGTATCCTCAAGTCCATTCTCTAATAGGTCTGCATCTTTATTCCCGTCTTGCCCCTAGGTTCTTCTGACCATTTTTTTTTTCAATTCCATATATATGTGTTAGCATACGGTATTTGTTTTTCTCTTTCTGACTTACTTCACTCTGTATGACAGTCTCTAGGTCCATCCACCTCACTACAAATAACTCAGTTTCGTTCCTTTTTATGGCTGACTAATATTCCATTGTATATATGTGCCACATCTTTTTATCCATTCATCTGTTGATGGATACTTAGGTTGCTTCCATGTCCTGGCTGTTGTAAATAGAGCTGCAATGAACATTTTGGTACATGACTCTTTTTGAATTATGGTTTTCTCAGGGTATATGCCCAGTAGTACGATTGCTGGGTTGTATGGTAATTCTATTTTTTGTTTTTTAAGGAACCTCCATACTGTTCTCCATAGTGGCTGTATCAATTTACATTCCCACCAACAGTGCAAGAGTGTTCCCTTTTCTCCACACCCTCTCCAGCATTTATTGTTTCTAGATTTTTTGATGATGGCCATTCTGACCAGTGTGAGATGATATCTCATTGTAGTTTTGATTTGCATTTCTCTAATGATTAATGATGATAATCATTCTTTCATGTGTTTGTTGGCAATCTGTATATCTTCTTTGGAGAAATGTCTATTTAGGTTTTCTGCCCAGTTTTGGATTGGGTTGTTTGTTTTTTTGATATTGAGCTGCATGAGTTGCTTGTATGTTTTGGAGATTAATCCTTTGTCAGTTGCTTTATTTGCAAATATTTTCTCCCATTCTGAGGGTTGTCTTTTCGTCTTGTTTATGGTTTCCTTTGCTGTGCAAAAGCTTTTAAGTTTCATTAGATCCCATTTGTTTATTTTTGTTTTTATTTCCATTTCTCTAGGAGGTGGGTCAAAAGGGATCTTGCTGTGATTTATGTCATAGACTGCTCTGCCTATGTTTTCCTCTAAGAGTTTGATGGTGTCTGGCATTACATTTAGGTCCTTAATCCATTTTGAGTTTATTTTTGTGTATGGTGTTAGGGAGTGTTCTAATTTCATTCTTTTACATGTAGCTGTCCAGTTTTCCCAGCACCACTTATTGAAGAGGCTGTCTTTTCTCCACTGTATATTCTTGCCTCCTTTATCAAAGATAAGGTGACCATATGTGTGTGGGTTTATCTCTGGGCTTTCTATCCTGTTCCATTGATCTATATTTCTGTTTTTGTGCCAGTACCATACTGTCTTGATTACTGTAGCTTTGTATTATAGTCTGAAGTCAGGGAGTCTGATTCCTCCAGCTCCGTTTTTCTTTCTCAAGATTGCTTTGGCTATTCGGGGTCGTTTGTGTTTCCATACAAATTGTGAAATTTTTTGTTCTAGTTCTGTGAAAAATACCAGTGGTAGTTTGATAGGGATTGCACTGAATCTGTAGATTGCTTTGGGTAGTAGAGTCATTTTCACAATGTTGATTCTTCCAATCCAAGAACATGGTATATCTCTCCATCTATTGGTATCATCTTTAATTTCTTTCATCAGTGTCTTATAGTTTTATGCATATAGGTCTTTTGTCTCCTTAGGTAGGTTTATTCCTAGATATTATATTCTTTCTGTTGCAGTGGTAAATGGGAGTGTTTTCTTAATTTCACTTTCAGATTTTTCATCATTAGTGTATAGGAATGCAAGAGATTTCTGTGCATTAATTTTGAATCTTGCTACTTTACCAAGTTCATTGATTAGCTCTAGTAGTTTCCTGGTAGCATCTTTAGGATTCTCTATGTATAGTATCATGCCATCTGTAAACAGTGACAGCTTTACTTCTTCTTTTCTGATTTGGGTTCCTTTTATTTCGTTTTCTTCTCAGATTGCTGTGGCTAAAACTTCCAAAACTATGTTGAATAATAGTGGTGAGAGTGGGCAACCTTGTCTTGTTCCTGATCTTAGTGGAAATGGTTTCAGTTTTTCACCATTGAGGACGATGTTGGCTGAGGGTTTGTCATATATGGCCTTTATTATATTGAGGAAAGTTCCCTCTATGCCTACTTTCTGGAGGTTTTTTATCATAAATGGGTGTTGAATTTTGTCGAAAGCTTTTTCTGCATCTATTGAGATGATCATATGGTTTTCCTCCTTCAGTTTGTTAATATGGTGTATCACGTTGATTGATTTGTGTATATTGAAGAATCCTTGCATTCCTGGGATAAACCCCTGTTGATCATAGTGTATGATCGTTTTAATCTGCTGTTGGATTCTGTTTGCTAGTATTTTGTTGAGGATTTTTGCATCTATGTTCATCAGTGATATTGGCCTGTAGTTTTCTTTCTTTGTGACATCTTTGTCTGGTTTTGGTATCAGAGTGATGGTGGCCTCGTAGAATGAGTTTGGGAGTGTTCCTCCCTCAGCTATATTTTGGAGGAGTTTGAGAAGGATAGGTATTAGCTCTTCTCTAAATGTTTGATAGAATTCACCTGTGAAGCCATCTGGTCCTGGGCTTTTGTTTGTTGGAAGATTTTAAATCACAGTTTCAATTTCAGTGCTTGTGATTGGTCTGTTCATATTTTGTATTTCTTCCTGGTTCAGTCTTGGAAGGCTGTGCATTACTAAGAATTTGTCCATTTCTTCCAGGTTGTCCATTTTATTGCCATATACTTGCTTGTAGTAACCTCTCATGATCCTTTGTATTTCTGCAGTGTCAGTTGTTACTTCTCCTTTTTCATTTCTAATTCTATTGATTTGAGTCTTCTCCCTTTTTTTCTTGATAAGTCTGGCTAATGGTTTATCAATTTAGTTTATCTTCTCAAAAAACCAGCTTTTATTTTTATTGATCTTTGCTATCATTTCCTTTATTTCTTTTTCATTTATTTCTGATCTGATCTTTATGATTTCTTTCCTTCTGCTAACTTTGGGGGTTTTTTGTTCTTCTGTCTCTAATTGCTTTAGCTGTAAGGTTCGGTTGTTTATTTGAGATGTTTCTTGTTTCTTAAGGTATTCTTGTATAGCTATAAACTTCCCTCTTAGAACTGCTTTTGTTGCATCCCATAGGTTTTGGGTCATTGTGTTTTCATTGTCATTTGTTTCTAGGTATTTTTAGATTTCCTCTTTGATTTCTTCAGTGATCTCTTGTTTATTAAGTAGTGTGTTGTTTAGCCTCCATGTGTTTGTATTTCTTACAGATTTTTTCCTGTAATTAATATCTAGTCTCATAGCGTTGTGTCGGAAAAGATACTTGATACGATTTCAGTTTTCTTAAATTTACCAAGTCTTGATTTGTGACCCAAGATATGATCTATCCTGGAGAATGTTCCATGAGCACTTGAGAAGAATGTGCATTCTGTTGTTTTTGGGTGGAATGTCCTATAAACATCAATTAAGTCCATCTTGTTTAATGTATCATTTAAAGCTTGTGTTTCCTTATTTATTTTCATTTTGGATGGTCTGTCCATTGGTGAAAGTGGGGTGTTACAGTCCCCTACTATGATTGTGTTACTATTGATTTCCCCTTTTATGGCTGTTAGGATTTGCCTTATGTATTGATGTGCTCCTATGTTGGGTGCATAAATATTTACAATTGTTATATCTTCTTCTTGGATTGATCCCTTCATCATTATGTAGTGTCCTTCTTTGTCTCTTATAATAGTCTTTGTTTTAAAGTCTGTTTTGTCTGATATGAGAATTACTACTCCAGCTTTCTTTTGATTTCCATTTGCATGGAATATGTTTTTCCATCCCCTCACTTTCAGTCTGTATGTGTCCCTAGGTGTGACGTGGGTCTCTTCTAGACAGCATATATACGGGTCTTGTTTCTGTAGCCATTCAGCCAGTCTATGTCTTTTGGTTGGAGCATTTAATCCATTTACATTTAAGGTAATTATCAATATGTATGTTCCTATTACCATTTTCTTAATTGTTTTGGGTTTGTTATTGTAGGTCTTTCCCTTCTCTTGTGTTTCCTGCCTAGAGAAGTTCCTTTAGCATTTGTTGTAAAGCTGGTTTGGTGGTGCTGAATTCTCTTAGCTTTTGCTTGTCTGTAAAGCTTTTAATTTCTCCGTCCAATGTGAATGAGATCCTTGCTGGGTAGAGTAATCTTGGTTGTAGGTTTTTCTCTTTCATCACTTTAAATATGTCCTGCCACTCCCTTCTGGCTTGCAGAGTTTCTGCTGAAAGATCAGCTGTTAACCTTATGGGGATTCCCTTATGTGTTATTTGTTGTTTTTCCCTTGCTGCTTTTAATATGTTTTCCTTATATTTAATTTTTGACAGTTTGATTAATATGTGTCTTGGCGTGTTTCTCCTTGGATTTATCCTGTATGGGACTCTCTGTGCTTCCTGGACTTGATTAACTATTTCCTTTCCCATATTAGGGTCGTTTTCAACTATAATCTCTTTAAATATTTTCTCAGTCCCTTTCTTTTTCTCTTCTTCTGGGACCCCTATAATTTGAATGTTGGTGTGTTTAATGTTGTCCCAGAGGTCTCTGAGACTGTCCTCAATTCTTTTCATTCTTTTCTCTTTAGTCTGCTCTGCAATAGTGATTTCCACTATTTTATCTTCCAGGTCACTTATCCTTTCTTTTGCCTCCGTTAGTCTGCTATTGATCCCTTCTAGAGAATTTT
This sequence comes from Balaenoptera ricei, assembly GCF_028023285.1. Lineage (NCBI taxonomy): Eukaryota > Metazoa > Chordata > Mammalia > Artiodactyla > Balaenopteridae > Balaenoptera > Balaenoptera ricei. Next base: position 25,744,241 of record NC_082655.1, read on the forward strand.
TAATTTCATTTATTGTGTTGTTCATCTCTGTTTGTTTGCTCTTTCGTTCTTCTATGTCCTTGTTAAACGTTTCTTGTATTTTCTCCATTCTATTTCCAAGATTTTGGATCATCTTTACTATCATTATTCTGAATTCTTTTTCAGGTAAACTGCCTATTTCCTCTTCATTTGTTAGGTCTGGTGGGTTTTTGCCTTGCTCCTTCATCTGCTATGTGTTTCTCTGTCTTCTCATTTTGCTTAACTTACTGTGTTTGGGGTCTCCTTTTCGCAGGCTGCAGGTTTGTAGTTTCCGTTGTTTTTGGTGTCTGTCCCCAGTGGCTAAGGTTGGTTCAGTGGGTTGTGTAGGCTTCCTGGTGGAGGGGACTAGTGCCTGTGTTCTGGTGGATGAGGCTGGATCTAGTCCTTCTGCTGGGCTGGTCCACGTCTGGTGGTGTGTTTTGGGGTGTCTTTGGCCTTATTATGATTTTAGGCAGCCTCTGTGCTAATTGATGGGGTTGTGTTCCTGTCTTGCTGGTTGTTTGGCATAGGGTGTCCAGCACTGTAGCTTGCTTGTCGTTGAGTGGAGCTGGGTCTAGGCGTTGAGATGGAGATCTCTGGGAGATTTTCACCGTTTGATATTATGTGGAGCTGGGAGGTCTCTTGCAGACCAGTGTCCTGAACTTGGGTCTCCCACCTCAGTGGCAAAGCCCTGTTGCCTGGCTGGAGCACCAAAGGCCTGTCCTCCACACAGCTCAGAATAAAAGGGAGAAAAAAAAAAGAAAGAAGAAGATAAAATAAAATAAAGTAAAATAAAATAATGTTATTAAAATAAAAAATTAAAAATAATTATTAAGAAAAAAAAATGTTTTAAGTAATAAAAAAGAAAAAAAAAAAAAGGAGAGACAGAACCCTAGGACAAATGGTAAAAGTAAAGCTATACAGACAAAATCACACACTGAAGCATACACATACACACTCACAAAAAGAGAAAAAGGGGAAAAAAAATATATATCATTGCTCCCAAAGTCCACCTCCTCAATTTGGGATGATTCGTTGTCTATTCAGGTATTCCACAGATGCAGGGTACATCAAGTTGATAGTGGAGATTTAATCCTCTGCTTCTGAGGCTGCTGGGAGAAATTTCCCTGGATTTCTCATGTTTTTACAGAAGGAGTGTTAGGAGTGTGTGTGTGTGTGTGTGTCTCTCTGTGTGTGTGTGTGTGTGTGTGTGTGTGTGTGTGTGAACACTGATGCAATTTATGGGTAACCTAATTCACAACCATCTCCAGATCCTTTCATATACCCAGATCTCTTCTGAGTACCAAGTCTGTATTCCCAGCTGTGCACCGGCCCTCTCCACTTGGATGACCTCCCACAAACACACCGACTTCACACTCCAAAACAGAACTCATTATCTCTTTTGCCAAGTCAGCTCTCCCTTCTGCACTCCTTCGTTCAGATATGGCATCATTCTCATCCAGTCATTCAGGCTAGAAACTGTGTCATCTTTTACTTCCTCCTCTCTCTCTTTCTCTATCCATATTGGAAAGTCACTGAGACCTACTACCAAAAGCTATTGTTCAAATTTACCACCATTTCCATTCTCATTACCCTTATTTTAGTCCAGCTCTCATTAGTGCCCATAAACGTAACAGCACAATAATGATAATGTGTGCTAGGCATTGTGTTAAACAATATGTATATTTCCCTTTATATATTCCTTTTAGAAACCATTTGAGAGAATGTTATTATCCCATTTTATAAACTAACCAGGTTAATTATTTAAGTTGGTAAAGAGCTTGAAGTCAGCTTTTTTCTGATTCCAGCTCATGTTTTCTCAATTAAATGTATAATCCTACTGTATCATCTCTTCTTTGCTAGCTGGACTTCCTGTTTCCAAATTTCCCTCATCTAATTTATCTTCAATAGCATTACTAATTATATTCTTTTTTATAGATGAGTAACAAATTACCACAAATTTAGCAGTTTAAAACAGCACATTTACTTTCTCTTGGTTTCTGCGGCTAGTGAGTATGGGCATGGCTTAACTGGGTCCTCTTTTAGGGTCTCACAAGGCTGTAATCAAGATGTTGACCAGGGCTGAATTCTCACCCGAGGTTCAGTATTTTCTTCCAAATTCACATTGTTATTGGAAGTAATCAGTTCCTTGTGGTTACAGGACTGAGAGCTTCAGTTCTTTGCTCAATTCCTAGGGACCATCCACAGTTCCTTGCCATGTGAACTTCCCCAGCTCAGATGCTTTCTTCATCAAAACATCAAGGAAAGTCTGTCTAGTGAGTCTCTAGCAAGATGCAGTTTTGCATAATGTTATAAAATCACAGGAGTAATGAGAAGCAAGTCACAGGTCCCACTTAACTCAAGGGGAGGGTACTGTACTAAGGCATGAATGCCAAAAGGTGGGTATAATGGGAGGTTCACCTTAAAGTTGACACCAAGTAACCTTAGAAAGATCAGATCATCTGTCTATTCCCTGCATAAATCAGTAGGTGATTTCTCATGCCTGTTAGATACAGTTGAAATTCCAGAGGTCCCTTCTTAGGTTGGCTTTACTGCCCTCTTTATAGTCATTCCCCTATATGCATCCTGGAATACATTGACCAGATTCTACATGTCATTTCCTAACACGCCAAGCACTTTCTAAATTTTAAGATGCTAGGGATGTGTTGAGGTCTACTCTATATGCAAATGATCAAACTCTCACTTCTGTTGGCACAAGCAAACAAATAATGTCTTTATCTCTAAGAAGGTACATGCAAAGATACAGTGCGAGAAAGCACTGAAAGCATTGTTCAGTGGCTGGAGGAGGCTTTGCTTTTAATCTGTTGAGCTTTTATTTGTACCACCATACTGTAGATAAAGATGCCATTATCTTTCATTATTTACTTTACTATTGTAATAGCCCAAACAGACTCTAGTCTCCATTCTTGTCCCTTTTCCCCAAACTAAATAGTAGAGTCAGAATGAACTTCCTGTGATATAAATTTGATGATGTCACTGTCGTTTAAAATTCTACCATTGCCCTCAAATTAAATTAAATTCTGAATGTTACCCTCTTACTCCTATCCCCACCCCACAAGTTCACCTAAATGATTTATTCTTCGACTCATCTTATTTACCCATCCTAATATGAAGCCTTTCTTGACCTTCAAAAAGTGTGTTGGATGTCCTTCCTACAGGCTGCATGTGCTTTTCTGTCTTTACCCTTTCTGGGATTCATAATGCTGTATTGAATTGCCTTTTTATCTATAGAAAGCTCTCAGTAAACTTGTTGAGTTGATAAAGAAATGAATATATAATAGGAGCAAAACTCCTTTATTTTTACATTTTCAATTTACTAACTTTAACATAAGCAAAGCTGTACTCCAGAGGTACTCTATTCAGCCTAAAACCAATAAAGGACTATAATTACCTTTTCAGCCTGGACCATCACACTATTCCTTAGTCTATAATGCATTTGCTATGTGGATATTAACACAGAACCCCTCAAGTCTAATAAGTAAATCAACCAACCAATGAACAATAAATAATCTTTTTTTGTTTCTATCATAATTATAAGCTCTAAGAGGAGGCTAATAATTATGATAGAAACAAAAAAGATAAATTTATAAAAATTGAATATGGTGAAAAAATATTGTATCTCATATCTGTATATGGAATAAATCTTTCCCAATATGTAGTGAAATTCAGAGCTCAACAAGGAGACTGGCTGACTTTTTTTCCCCCTAATGGAATGAAAAGGAAGGGAAAATATATGCCTGATAGAAATTGAGTATCCACAATCTTCACTGTAAACATATTAACAATATTTGAAGCAGGTTAGATTGGGAGCAAATTTTTGCTATATGTAAATATGAGCCATAAAAAATAAGCCAGTGTAAATGGGAAAAGACAATGCACATTTCTTATTTAATATAACTACATTGAGGACTGTGAGCTTAAATTCTTCTCATTCATTTAGGATTTATAAACAAATGGATTTATGGAGAGCCTTTTATAATCTAAGTAAGTAACATAATCTAAGTAAGCTCCTGAACTTACTTTATTATACTGTAGTTGGCAAGTGAATACATGCTGTTTTATCTGATGGCTGTGACGCCATTGAAGATGAAGGCTGTATCTCAGTTATCTTTGTACCTCCTGTGTGTTTGCCATAATCTCTGGCATATTACAGGTGCCCATTCTGAGCATAAGACAGTATAAAGTTAATTCACCATGTGATCATCATGAACCAAGTTAGAGTAGATCGTGACTTACCTATAATGGTGATTCACTCACAACGAGACTCATTGAAATGATCCTCTGTGTTATTAGAGTCTCAGATTTATCTGGACAAATTAAAAAAAAATTGTTTTGAGAACTTAAAGTAGCAGACTCCTAAAAAACATTTCATTTCCCTTATATGTCCTCATGCTCTGACTATAATCTTGTTGCAAGCCAAAACTTGTCTGCCAATTGGAAAGTCAGAAGATAAGTTAGTTCTGGGATTACATAGAGGATACAGACTTCTTTAGAGAGAGTTGAGTTACAAAGAGGAGCAGAAAATAGAGTATATACTGGAATCTGTGCTTCAGGGTCACATCCTTAAAGCAATTGCAACAGTAAGAGTCTCACTTTAGAATCACAAAAGTACCAGAGGCACTTGCTTTCTCTGCAACCTCTAAGTGACCTCTTACTGCTTTTGTGGAGAATTATGCCCATGTTCAGAAATACCTACAGCATGCCAGTTCTTCACCTGTGTTTAATAAACTTAACCTAGACGTATTGGGAAACATGCTGAAAAAGGGAGAAATGATTAGACCTATAAGTAGTGATTTAAAGAAAAATAAATGCAGTATTATTAACCGGGAAAGCATGAAATTCATTGGCTTTGCATTAGACAAAGTAATTTTGGTTTTTAGTTTAATATGTCTTTTTATTTTTTAATATGTCTTTACTTAATTAGAAAGTGATTTGTCCCTAGCACATATTAGTGCCAGGTAAGAAATATTTTACCTGAGGTAATAATAAAAGCTATATTTGCTGTGTGTTTACTACATGCCTGGCATGGTCATATAAGGTTTGAATAAGGACACTGAGGCATAGGGAGGTTAAGTAATTTTCCCTAGGAGAATATATTAACAATTTTTATTCGAAGCCGATTAGATTTTTTGCTATATGTAAATATGAGCCACAAAGAATAAAAGCATTAAATAAGCCAGTGTCATGATATTCTGTACATATCCCCAAACTGGTTCTTGCTTACAACAGTGACATCTGTGGCGCTCAGGAAATGCTATCCTTTGGCAGTGCAGATAACTGGAGGAGATAATTAAATGTTACTGTTACTTGTAACTGAATTACATTTTGATGCCCTGTCTCAGGAGAGGGTAGGATTTAACTGAAGTTGCAATAGATTGAGAGTACCTAAAAGCCTTTGAAAGTAGGAGGAAAGGTCATTGTTACATAAAGCAAATACATTTTTAAATTAATTCTAATTCTATGTTTTTTGTAAAGTCCATGTGTCTGTTTTGTGTATATGTGTGTATAGACTTTTTTTTTTCATTTCAGCATCATGATATTGAAAATAACAGCAAAAATATGTATGTCATTAGTACAGAGATTGATTCCTAATAAATGTTTTTATTATTTGTCATCTGGTAATACACTTAGCTAAGATATGTTCAAATGTACCTAGCGCTTTGAAAACAGACAAAAGCACATTGGAACAGAATAGAACTATCAGTTAGTAACTGTGCATTGTGCTAAGGAACCAATCCGCCTTAAATTCAATGGCACTAATGGGGGTAGGTTTAGGGTGAATCCATGAGAGTAGGACAGTGATTATTCTACCTAGTAAATGCATTCAGCCCCTAATCATGGGTATGTAATAAAATGAATTTCACTTTTTTCATCATTATTTCTGTTTTTTAACTGTTTTCTCTTCAGCTCAAGTTTAACAATCTCAAATCCAGCTCCTTCACTACAGAACAAATCAACTGAAGTCATCTTCCTTTGTTTAATATACCAAGACAGTTGTTGCCATGGAAATAATATAATGTTATAAAATAAGCATTGTAGGTTAAATCTAAAATCAAGAAGGGACATATGGGTCAGGTATGAGAGAGTGTGCTTATTTAAATAAACAATAGCTTCGGTAATCATAAAAAATCTCAAGGTAAATTACTGAGAAAACACAAAGGAAAGTGAACTTCAAGCTTTGGGAAGTTATTTGCAGAATTTAAATATTGCCCTTCAAGCAGGTGTTTTAAAGGAAAGGAGTTAGGGGATTATTAACCCTCCCACAAACTAAATTTCTGGCTGCAAGCCATTTTCTACATCATTGCATTGTACCCAAGTACCCTCTTTGTAGCTCTCTTTGGATACCAGTTCAATTACTGGTATGCTCGATGTATAGGTAACATTTTTCTCTTCATGTGTTTTAATCAGTCTACAAAAACTGTGTTTCAAAAGGTGATGGGTAGTTTTTATTTCATGCGTTTTACTACACCTTTCTGAAGTTGCACTAGTTAATGTTTTATTACGCTTGGCTACAGAATTCTGCAGACGTAAAAAATTAACCATTTCTTATCTTGCAAAATTGGAATCTCAACTGAGTCTAATCACAATTTTCTAAAAATAAATCCTGGATTTTGTTTGTCCTGAAAAACTTTTGATTTATTTTCAGATTTAAAAATTATAATGATAAAAACATTATCTGTTTTTCTGATAATGTAAGATTATTATAATGTTCAATTATGTTCAGTTATGGTATTTGAAACTACTTAATGTCATTTACCTGTGTAAAAACATTACATGAGGACTTCACCACCATATCGTCTCCCTGTAAAAGGAAAAGGAAAGCCAGGTTATACATTTTTCTCCTTGGAAAATTTGTAGAAAAACTCCTCTGATTATGGTCTAGGCTGTGTATGCCACCTTATCCCAAATTTTTAAAATTCATCTAATAAATATTCATTCAATATTTGTTCCATGGTATTTTAAAAAGCATACTGCCTTCTTCTTTCTAAACAAGAGCAAATAAAAACTATCTGGTGAATTTTATAAAACTTCAAACTCTCCACTTCCCTGCTAAGAGTCTCTCCTCTCTTACATCATTCCAACGCAACCACTCTTCCCCAGGAGTCAAGATTACTGCACTGGTCAGCCATGATCAATAATGAAACCATATATTACCCTCAGATGTGTGGGGTTAAAACAAAAAGTTGAGATTCTCTGATGAAGAAAGAATAATGCAGTCCTCATTTTCTTGTGAGCTTGGAAAATATTAACCTGCTATTATAGGTTTTTTCCTAAAGTACAATTTCAAGGATATCATCACTAAATCTATCATTTTCTTTCTTTCTTTCTCTCTTTCTTTTTTTCTGTATGGTCCCCTCTCTGAAACATCCTCATTTGATTACATTTCATTTATTGATCTCAAATGCCTTCCTTGTAAATGTACAAAGAAATACCTAAAGAGAATCAAGCAGGAATAAAGACAACATGCAAATTTCTGAAGCTTTAATGAGCATCAAGGGATTTGTGAGTTGTTGATTAGTCAAAACCAAATAGCCTAAATATGAAAATCATATCTTTAAAGAATTTTCAGTCTTTTAGTAGTCTGCCAAAAGCTATAATGGAGAAAGAAGAGAAATAATATTGTTGAGTGTTTATAATGTACATGGCAGTGCACCTATAAGGTTTTTCTCTCATTTACTTCTTACAATATCTTATTACCTGTATTGAGAAAGCAGTGTCCAAAGAGGTGAAGTAATTCACATTGTGTCTCAGCTAGCAAGTAAAGTATAGATCTGTCTGTCTTCCAAATCTTGTAGTCCATATTCTTTACTTCATACTTTATTTGAAATTTTCCAGGGTTGTAATAATAACACAGAGTCAAGTAGCATTACCATTTTGAAAAGCGTGTTGCCATTCTGTGAACATTATTTGTTTTCATTTTCTTCAGGGGAAAAAAGAGAATGGTTTGGGAATTGAAAATAAAATTATGGAATTTGCCAAGGAATTTTTCTTTGAATTTGTTTACTTAATTTTCAGGTTAATTATTTCTATGGTATTTAATCCATTCCCAGCTTTTGAAGGCTTTTAAGAAACTTTTTATTCGTTATATGCATTGTCCATAGAAATGTTAATAAAAATAACAAGAATCAAATTACAATGAATATTGTGATATGATCTAGCTAGGGTTAGAATTATTATTTTTGGACATAGGTAATGATATAACATAGAATACTTTCAAAAACTCTAATATTTATTGCTTATGATATTTTTATTCCTTAGAAATATGTCCCACTCCCCCCCAAAAATGCTGTTCATATTAATGGAGTGAGTTCTCTCATTAAGCTCTCTGACATTTTAGCTTTGGGAAACTCTAAACTCAAGCCTTTGAAAGTTAGTCTTCATTCATTCAATCATTTATTCATTCATCTATTCATTAACTCACCAAACTTAGAGTGACAACACTGTTTGGCATGCTGTGTTAGGTGATGGTGATATAACCAAGGTAATTAGATATTAGTCATTATTTTGTTAGAAAACATTGATGGGTTTGATATATTTTTCTGTTCTACCATCCAACCAAAAATTAAATCAATCCAATGCAACAAATACTTAGTGAGCGCCGAGTTGGGTGACAAAGGTAAAAATAGAAAACGTACTTTCCTCCAAGATCTGCTACTCTATTTTAAGGGGAAATAAGGCTAATTATGACATCATGAGATGGGAATGAGAAATAAAACCCATAATATAGCAAAGAGGAATAACTTTTTTTTTTGGAAGGATAGTGAACAGCTTCTCAAAAATGGCATATTTGTGAAAATGAGCTGAATTTTGCTAAATAGAAAAGGTGGAGAAGACCCTCTAGACAAAAGATATAACGTAAGTCAAAGAAGTAAAATTAATGTATCTACAAATCTGTTTTGGGTCTGAGTGGCTTTTTTGGAACTCTTTTTGAGTCCCAGTTCAATTATAGGTGTAGTCAATGTGTAACTAACCTTTCTTTTTTTATTTTATTTTATTTTATTTTTTAACATCTTTATTGGCATATAATTGCTTTACATTGTTGTGTTAGTTTCTGCTGTATAACGAAGTGAATCAGCTATACATATATCCCCATATCCCCTTCCTCTTGTGTCTCCCAACACTTTCTTATTTCTGCTTTTTAATCAATTCAGGAAGGCCATATTTCCTTCAATGACAGATAGTTCTTATTTCACATATTTTTGTGTGTTGTTCAGAAACCTGCTTATATGTTTTACTAGAATTTATATATTAAAAGTAGCAACTCTGTAATATTCCATATGGTACAGAATCTGGACTTGGAAAAAAGATACCCTAGGTTTAAACCATGGCTTCACAACTTAGTGGTTTTACAAGTTGGACATGATATTTAACCCCTCTGACCCCCATCTATAAAATGGAGATAAAATAAGAAACTGTTTAAGTTTATTAAGTTTTTACTATACCCAGGCACTATGCTAAGTGATTTACCTGTATTAATCCAGTCTTTTCCACGGGTATGATGTAGTTAGGTATTGTTACTATCTCCATTTTACAGATGAGACCAATGAAATACAGTGAAGCTACTTCACTGAAGTAGCTGTGTGCCCAGGATAACACAGTGCTCGTTATCCAATTTTACATTGTTGAGTTCTTACTCATTCAGCATGAATGAGCTTAAATTCATTCTTTTGCATACAGATCAAAGTAGAAGGTCTACTCTGTCTTTAGTAAACTTGAAGCTGAAAACACATTTCTCATTGCTTGATGCCACAGGACAAGGGCTGGACAAACTGAGAGGCAGAGTTCGAATGACAGAAAATCTTGTATGCTATGTTAAGGAGTAACTGAGACCCATTAAGATTAAGCAAAGGAATAATATGGTCAGATTTACATCTTAACAATATCTTTCAGATATTTACATGTATGAATGATGGATTGGGGTTTCTCTAGCTTCAGTTTGCTATATTGAAATTAGGGAAATCCATTAGGAAGGGGTTCTAATATCTGATACATAAGCTCATGGGCCAGAGTGGTAAAATTGAATAGGAAGGGGTAGTTTTAAGAACTGAGAATGTTTGTGCTAGAGATCTTCAGAATGTTTGATCATAAATCCTTAATTTTCTCAAGTTACATGCAACAGCAGTTATTGCCAATTCCTGGAATCAATTTAGTGTAACGTCTCCAATTCAGAAGCAGAATCTTGGCTTCCCAATCAGAATTCACAGCACTCCTCTTTTGTATGCTTTTCCACTGCTTTTATATCATAGCCAGACCTCAGACCATTCCAAGAGCCAACTTCATCTTGAGTGTACCACAAAGAGAGAATAGGGAGAAATACACACTACTTGTGTGGCATGGTCTCCATGCGCCAGACAGAGGAGAATTCCAACTGAATACACAATCTGGAAATCATGGGAGAGCTCCAGGCTGAGAAATAATTTACAGGTTTTCTGTATATAGATGCTATTGAAAGCCATGGGATTGGAAGAAATAAGCAAGGGAGTCAGTATAGATTGAGAAGAAGCCAAGCTCTGACCTCACCAATGTTTAGGAATCTGGGAGATGAAAAAGAACTAGCAAAGGAGACTGAGAAGGAGGGGTATGTAACATAGGAGAAACACAAGTAGAGACTGATGTCCTAAAGGCTAAGGAAGAAAGAAAGCGTTTCAAGGAGAAAGGAGTAATCCCTCCCTCAAATGCTGCTGAAAAGTTGAGTTAGATGAGGGGTACAAATATACATCAAAATGTGGGAGTCATTGGTGAACTTGACAAATGCAGTTTCAATGAACTGACAGGGTGAAGGTTTGAGAAAATGGGAGGAGAATTGCAGGGTGAATATAGACAACTCACTTTGAGGAGTTTTGCTGGAAAGAATATCTGTGTAATGTAGTGGTAGCTCAAGGGGAATGTTGGATCAAGAGTTTTTTCCCAAAACTTTTTACAATAGTACCTTTCAGACTTGCTTCAAAGATGAAAAAATAGAATGTCCATATAGGTACCATAGAAGTTTAACAATTGTTGAATATTGCCATATTTGTTTTTACATTATTTTTTCTGAAAAATTTGAAGTTATTTTGTAGACATCAGATATTTCATCCCAGAATATTTTAATATGCATTTCTAAAAATAAGGCCATCCTCCTACATAATCTTAACACCATTACCACACCTGGAATCATTTAACGTCCAGTCCATATTCAAATTTCCCCCAGTTTTTCCACACACATTTATATATTTTTTTCAAATTAGGGTCCAAATCAAGGTCGGGCTGATATTTGGTTGTTATGATTCTTTAGTCTCTTATTATGTTTTCCTGTAACATGACTTTTTGAAGAGACTGAGCCACTTGTCATGCAAAATATTCCATATTCTGGATTTTTCTGATTATTTCCTTATTGTGTCGTTTAACTTTTTTGGTTACACCACTTTCCCATTCCTACTCCACCCCCACCCCTTTGCTGTTTGTCCTGTAAAGAGCAGGCTAGGTCTAAATACTTGATTAGTTTTTGGTTAAACTTTTTTTTTTTTAAACCATAGTCCTTTGTGGGAGACACTTGTGTAACATTTTATATCTTATTAGGTGTTATATAAAACCTAGTTATTCCACTATTATGAATGCTGTCAGATCACATGCTTGAAGAGTTTTTTTTTAAATAAAATAGAAGAAAAATGCCATATTTTATATGCTAATGAAAGTGATCCAATGAAGAGGAAACACTGATGAGGAGGAGAAATTGATTGCAAATTAGTAGAGCTCTGTCTTTGCATAAGAAAGAATAATGTACAAGCAGAGGCGCAGTACAATGTACAAACCTTAGGAACACAAATGATCACCCCAAGTGATGGGTCACAGGTAAAAGCAGAGAATGTGGGCACAGACACAGGTGGGTGGAATAATGTAGTGCTGTGCTAATAGAAACTTGTAAGAAGTTTGCTTTTGATTAGTTTTCTCTGTGAAGTAGGGGGCCACGATCATTAGCTAAGAGAAGGGTGGAGGAAGAGGCACTGTATCTTTGAGAAGAGAAATGAAGGTACGAAATAGTTATAAAAGAGTGGGAGAGTGAATGGATTTGGAAATATCGAAAGCACCAAGAAATAAGACAAGAGTCATGTTTTGAGTGTGACCATGAGCCAGGAGCTTAAATCCTGTCAAGGAATGAAAAGGGTGGTAGGTGACTGCAACAGGAGAAGTACAGTCTGATAATATGTTATTGGAAGCCTTGAATGAGCGAAGGAATGAACAATGATGAGCAATAAGCAATCCTACTTCACCTTCAGGCCAGTAGGAAGTGAAGTATGGGAGGGAAAACAGCTACTACTTGACAGCAGAGAAATCAATGAAATGAATAAAGCAGCTGTTGAGCTTACCAAGAATTGATCTAGGATTTCACATATATGTCATCCTCACAGCAATCCTATGTAGGTACTGTTATAATCCTCACTTTATAGATTCAGAAGCTGAGGCACAGAGAGGTTAAATAAAATGTCATGCAGTTGATAAGTGAAAGAATCAGAAATCATAGTTCTCAATCTGATTTCATGATTTCTGTGAATCATGTTGATTCAGCTGCCTATGTACATAAAGATTATCCAAACCAAAATCGAGGTACAAATCATAGAATTATTTGAAATGAACTGAGCCCCAGAAGAATTGGTTGTAAGCATTAACCATGAATATGGCTTGTAATATATGCAGGCATAATTACAGATTCAGTATGAACACTCCTTTCTAGAATATTGATAAAACTTTTAGCCAGGAGTAACTTTAGTTAATGCCTTCATTATGGCTTGGGTCTCCATCTTTCTTTATGGTCCTTGCTCTTTGTTGCCACATCACTTGTGTCTATACTCCATGATGGTACAGATTGTACTAGTTGCTTTTAAGTTCTGTGGTACTTAAAGCTCAAAGAATTTGGGAACCCTGTCTAAGAAGAATAATGCAAAGTTTTGAATGTAAAATTAGGCACAAAGCCTTGGAAGGAACCTGTGCACATGAGGGGCCCTAAAACTTAAGCTCCATTGGTAAATCTGGTTTGGGATAATTCCTGCTGGTATTCTGATTGCAGAAAAGTTGCAGTTTCTCCTTTTTCTAAGACATGATACCATTCTTTAAAATATCAGCCTTCCGTCTTGACTAGGACTTAATAACCATATTCTATTCCTTGTTCTATTTCTATTTCTGTTCCTAATTGCTCTTTCTCAATTTGGGTTAACTTGAGAGTTATAAGAAATTGAAGTCTCCTGGGTAATTCTTTTACAATATGAAAGTCCTCTGCTCTCAACAGTCATTCTTTCATAGTCTGAATCTTATATGCCATGATTTCAGGCAGGAAAAAGTATCTTTACGCTGATTCTTTTTTTTTTTTTTAACGTAGATGACTCTTCCATCTTCATCCAGAGCACTTTCCTCAGTAGTCTTAACTCTCTTGTCAGGAGAACTTTCTTCCTTTTCCTATCACTCTTAATCCATGCATTGGCTACTTTCCTGAGTAACTGCTATTGAATTACTTCATGCTCTTGCTTCAAATAATTGGCATGGTAGAAAAACTTTGAAATTTCAACTTAGAGGATCTGGAGTTAAGTAATAACTTACCACTTACTAGCTATGTTATCTTGAACAACCACTTTGTATTCTGGCCTCAATAACGTGTAATCAAAAGGAAGACAATGCTTACCTTTGTGTAAGACTCAGTCAGAAGTATCTTACAGATAATCCCGCTGAACCCTAAGTGTTAGAGCTCTTTGATCATAGGCATTCCAGATTCACAAGTAACTACTTTATCCAACATGAGCCCATTGTTCAGAGGTAGCTGAGGCTGGATGGATTTCAGAAGCCGCAGCAGCAGATGGAGCCCCAATTCAGTGCTCCCCTCAGGCCTCTAGTTTGCTGGCCCCTCTCCCCCTAACCTCATGTTGAACTCGTGTTCCAATTTCCCCTCCTGAATTTTGACTTCAACTACGACCACTCCAATTTATCATGCACATTTTTATATACGTCAGCCTCAAAGGCAGAGTTGGAATAGAGGCCTGATGGATATCATGTTTCATTACCTTTTCTCCCACAAGTTTCTTCTGTTCCTGTATAAATATATGGATGCAAAGAGGTACACCAAGGACTCTTCTTGCTCAGTCCCACCAGTAACTGCAAACATGTACGTTGAAGGAAATGAAACAAAAAGTTAAAGGAAAGGTGAAAGTTCTTTCTTCATCTGCATTGTCTGAGTTGAAAGCCAAGAAATGGTCTGTTAAACACATATACATACTTAAGTTTCTTAGTGGATTCCTGTTTCCATGAATCATTTTTCATTCTGAAGGTTTGGGGTAGAAAGGAATCCCTAGTGTACATTGTGATAGATAGTAAAAATCATAATCGTTGAAATCAACTGGTCAATGTAATGGTCCTAGGATTTGGCTCATAAAAAGCAGAGAAGGACAGGTTAACTGCATGTTCCCTGGCAGTGGAATTTGTTTTTTAAAAATAATCTGAAATTTTTAGTTTTCGACCTTCAAGGATCAATGTGGAATGTGTCCTTTTAAACAACAGATGAGAGACTCTTTATTCAGTGAGATAATTACGGATTTGAAATTGCTATGTGCTTTACTAATGAACCCGAATATTTTTAGCTGTTGCGGGTTGTTTTCTCCGAGGCATACTTACACATAATCTACCCCGAATTGCAAAAGCTTCACTTGTGCTTAAAACACTAATTCATGCTCTTCCTCACTCTATTTTAATAATGGCCAGGGCCAGAAGTATGCATGTTTAGAGAAGTGGTAATTTTTTTAATGTGAAAAAATAAAGTCAGTTGGCTTTTATTATAGCATAAGTATTAATGTTTTGCCTAAAGAAGAAAAACTGTAAGTCAATATTATTTTCTCCTTGTGCTGAAACATGAAAGATCAAGTTTGTATATATTAATGTTAGTCTACTCCTCTCCCAACTACACATAATCTGTATTATTTTGTTGTGAAAATTTTATACATATATCACTATCAAATTCTTCAAGGAAAACAAGCCTGTAAGGAAACAGCTCTACTGTGTAGTAGATTTCCACATAGGTCATGTGGGTGAAGCTTGTCTGTGGTCTGACCTAACTCTTGGCAGAATGTCCTGGGGTTCTTTCTGGAAGAAGGGGAGATAACCAGCCTGGTAAGGAGTTGGCATCAGGTTGTTTCTCATTCATCTCCCTAGTTTCAGTTGAGCCAGGACTTTTTGCTGCTCCCCTTTTAGGGTACATTTGCAAGCTTCTGGATAAGCCTTGGCTGGCTATACTTAAGAGTTAGCTCCTCCATGGCAGAGTGACCTGAACCCATGCCATCTGTCATCTGGCCTCTTTGGTTTAATGTCATCTGTGGGACAAGGGATCCAAGGAGATGGCATTATGCTGATCTTGTGTTTCCTGTATAAGTAATAAACTGAATCCATTTGGACTTGCTGTCTCCTTACCAGCCAAATCTATGGAAGAGCGGCAAGACAACCCATTAGCTGCAGTAGTGACCCTTGCGGCTTTATTAGCCTTTACACTGCTTCTGAGGGACTGCTCGGCCACTTGACAATGCCATAACCCATTAAAACAATGTTCTGAAATCAAGCATTCAATAAATGCCTATAGTTTATTTATCTTATAGGGTAGGGATGCTGTGTAGTGGGAATATATGCAACACAGGTATTTTCAGGATGTGTATGTTGATGTCATGTATTTCCATGACAGGAACAGCAAAACAGGAACAACACTAAAAAATACCATTATCATACGTGAGGATAAAATAACACCATAATAGATACCATTTATTGAGTGTATACCAGATACATGGCTCTGTTCCAAATCCATTACATGTGATAACTGCTTTAATCCTAAAAACAACACTGTATTTGGTACTATAATTATCGTCATTTTGCAGATGAAGACACATGAGATTAAGTAACTTGCTCGAGGTCACATAGGGAGAACCCAGGTGTTTGGACTCTAGACTCATTTTTAATTACTGTAGTGTGTTGTGCCTCTAGTTAATGAATGTGAAGTACACCAAACATTGCCATTCCAATGGCAGCTGAAAGAAGCTTCGTGGCCATTTTTCATGGAAATAATCTGCTTCTAATATTAAATAAGCAGAGAATGAGATTTTCTTTCCTTAATTCCAGAGATAATAAATTGCTTGGGCCTTCTAGTGAAAACAAGACTTATACTTAGTTCCCATAAATAATATTTTCTTCTACAGATGGAATTTATATAACAGAATACGTTAATTTCACTCTTCCTTTATCATATTTTGTTAATGATAGCTCCAATATCTCTAGGGACTCTCTCTCTCTCTCTCTCTCTCTCTCTCTCTCTATATATATATATATATATAGTTGTGAGCTTTTATACATGTACATAGTTGTGAGCTTTTATACTATATATATGTAAAAGCTGCCCCAGAATACCACCACTCTTTCTCGTATAGCTTATAGTATGTAGGTTATAATTATGTCTTTCTTTAAGAGGTCATATTTAGTGACAGCCTATTATAGATTTTGCAATTAGTAGTTACATTACTGGCTACATTTTATGATATGCACACATTCTATATCTTGTCCAAAGTGACTGTAAAAATATTTTATTTGAACCTTTTTGCTTCAGGTTAAGGTCGTTTCCAGCATGCTTCTAGGTACCAATTACAGTGCTATCTTAACTATCTGGAAAGATCAACAAACTCTCAATTAAAATTGTCAGGTTCAATAATTTCATGACTACTGCTTTTGGCATTTAAAAAGACATTTCAGGAAATGTGTTTAGGTTTTGTCAATAGGTTAACTCTTGAGAATAAAAGCCCATATGTGTTCAACTTTTGTGAAACACCATACTGCCATGGTTCAGAGCTCCTAAATTAGTCTCATGTACTGTGGGTCCTGACAGTTCAAGTTCATGTGTTTTAAGATAGAATTTGGTATACTACATTTTGCAGTGATCTATACACACACACAAAAAGGTTTTACTACTGTCAAATTTCAGCTCAAAATTTTTTCAGGAAATATAATGTGTTTTTTTTTTAATTTTTTAAAATTTTTTTAACGTTTTTATTGGAGTATAATTGCTTTACAATGGTGTGTTAGTTTCTGCTTTATAACGAAGTGAATCAGTTATACATATACATATATCCCCATATCTCTTCCCTCTTGCATCTCCCTCCCTCCCACCCTCCCTATCCCACCCTTCTAGCTGGTCACAAAGCACTGAGCTGATCTCCCTGTGCTATGCGACTGCTTCCCACTAGCTATCTATTTTAGATTTGGTAGTGTATATATGTCTATATATACACTACCACTCTCTCACTTTGTCCCAGCTTATCCTTCCCCCTCCCCGTGTCCTCAAGTCCATTCTCTAGTAGGTCTGCATCTTTATTCCCTTCTTGCCCCCAGGTTCTTCATGACCATTTTTTTTGTTTTGTTTTGTTTTTAGATTCCATATATATGTGTTAGCATATGGTATTTGTTTTTCTCTTTCTGACATACTTCACTCTGTTTGACAGACTGTAGGTCCATCCAGCTCGCTACAAATAACTCAATTTCGTTCCTTTTTATGGCTGAGTAATATTCCATTGTATATATGTGCCACATCTTCTTTATCCATTCATCTGTCAATGGACACTTAGGTTGCTTCCATGTGCTGGCTATTGTAAACAGAGCTGCAATGAACATTGTGGTACATGACTCTTTTTGAATTATGGTTTTCTCAGGATATATGCCCAGTAGCGGGATTGCTGGGTCGTATGGTAGTTCTATTTTTAGTTTTTTAAGGAACCTCCATACTGTTCCCTATAGTGGCTGTATCAATTTACATTCCTACCAACAGTGTATGAGGGTTCCCTTTTCTCCACACCCTCTCCAGCATTTATTGTTTGTAGATTTTTGGATGATGGCCATTCTGAGCGGTGTGAGATGATATCTCATTGTAGTTTTGATTTGCATTTCTCTAATGATTAATGATGTTGAGCATTCTTTCATGTGTTTGTTGGCAATCTGTATATCTTCTTTGGAGAAATGTCTATTTAGGTCTTCTGCCCATTTTTGGATTGGGTTGTTTGTTTTTTTGATATTGAGCTGCATGAGCCGCTTGTAAACTTTGGAGATTAATCTTTTGTCAGTTGCTTCATTTGCAAATATTTTCTGCCATTCTGAGGGTTGTCTTTTCATCTTGTTTATGGTTTCCTTTGCTGTGCAAAAGCTTTTAAGTTTCATTAGATCCCATTTGTTTATTTTTGTTTTTATTTCCATTTCTCTAGGAGGTGGGTCAAAAAGGATCTTGCTGTGATTTATGTCATAGAGTGTTCTCCCTATGTTTTCCTCTAAGAGTTTGATAGTGTCTGGCCTTACATTTAGATCTTTAATCCATTTTGAGTTTATTTTTGTGTATGGTGTTAGGGAGTGTTCTAATTTCATTCTTTTACATGTAGCTGTCCAGTTTTCCCAGCACCACTTATTGCAGAGGCTGTCTTTTCTCCACTGTATATTCTTGCCTCCTTTATCAAAGATAAGGTGACCATATGTGCGTGGGTTTATCTCTGGGCTTTCTATCCTGTTGCATTGATCTATATTTCTGTTTTTGTGGCAGTACCATACTGTCTTGATTACTGTAGCTTTGTAGTATAGTCTGAAGTCCGGGAGCCTGATTCCTCCAGCTCTGGTTTTCTTTCTCAAGGTTGCTTTGGCTATTCAGGGTCTTTTGTGTTTCCATACAAATTGTGAAATTTTTTGTTCTATTTCTGTGGAAAATGCCAGTGGTAGTTTGGTAGGAATTGCACTGAATCTGTAGATTGCTTTGGGTAGTAGAGTCATTTTCACAATGTTGATTCTTCCAATCCAAGAACATGGTATATCTCTCCATCTATTTGTATCATCTTATAATGTTTTTAAAAAAATTGAATTTGTTGTAGGTCATTGCAAAAAAACTGAATTTTTTAAATGATTATTTAAAATATATAATTCAAGAGAACTTTAAAGTGATAAAATTATGGTATCCAAATCACCAGTAAATATTATATTTATAGCATATTGTTTTAGAATAACAGGCTTTAGGTTTTACCTGAATGCTATGCTCTAACAAAGCTTAAATAGGCTTCTTCAAATCATAAACTTTCAATTCTCTAAAGGCTACATAAAAAAATCTCAGAAATATTTTTGTAACATTATTTTAATTTAAAATCACTTTTTTATTTATGATCTTTCAAAGAAATTTAAGATATTAAGTAATTTTCCACTTAAGTTAGAAAGTCTTTAAATTTCAAAAAATTTGTATTGTATATCTAAATTCAGCTCTTCTGTTCTATACATATCAATTTAATTGAGTTTATATATTATGTAAATGACTTATATCAATTAAATATATTACTAGGCTCTAAAGGGCTATTATCAGTTTTTATTCATTTTCTAAATTCCAGTTAATCATTTCAATACAGTGTAATTTTCATTGCATTCTGGGCCTGTAAATGTGTGCTATGTGATTGTCTTTGACAATTCTGATTACAAAATGCACTGTAACCAATATTTAGACCTGGTGTTGTAATTAGAGAAAAGCAATATTACTACTAAACTACTACTATGATGACTAGTACTACCACTTTTATTACTATTTGTCATTTATTCAGTAAATACTATGTGCCCAGCCTGGTTTTAGACAATTTAAGTTTATGATTTCTAATTCTCACTTAGTATAAGAAATTTTACTTAATTCACTGATAAGAAAACTGAGGCACAAAGTTGAGTACTTGCCAAAAATCACTTGACTTGCAAGTGACAAAGCTGGATTTGAAGCCAGATGAATCTGATTCCAAAACCCATTCTCTCTATGTGCAGAGTTGTCATATGAAGGAGCAACTTTGTTGCTGACTGTGTTGAGGCCTCAAAGAGTGGCATTATCCTGGGCAATTAGTCTCCTAATTCAGGACCGGATTGCAGGGTGTGAACTCAACTTTGTTGAAGCCCTCTCAGTGTATTTACATACCAGGCAAGATTGTTAAATATATGTATTAATTTATTGGAAGAGGGATATATTTCATTCCAACAATCGCATTATTCATTGTCATTATCATGTTCTTTCTGACATCAGGTTGCTAGGGATACCAAATCAGTAATCACAACATTGCTTGGAGATCTAAGAGTCAGAGCAAAATGAGATAAACAGGCTGGAAGGATATTTATCCTAGGCCATGCTAGAGCTTTCAATATCCCCCTCCCCCAGCTTCCTTCTCCCAACACACATACATACACACAGTTACGAACAACTTCATGGTGAACCGAAGACCTCTGTTGCAAAGGTCCTGTGTATCTGTTCACCACAGGCAGCTAAATTCTTTTTCTTAGAATTTATTTTTCAGACTTCCAGTTAACTATTTCCTTCTAAAATAAAGTATTCTATTTCAAACCAAGATCTATACAAAGTTAGAAATTAAAATTAGTTTTCATTTAAATCCCATTTTCTGTATGCCTCTTAGATGCCTGTCACCAGGATTGGAATTTTAGTGTTTCAGAAACCTCTTAATAACCAATTTAGTACACCAATGTTACCTTTTACACATGGCTCTTCATTCATTCCCAGATGCTTATGTTTAAGTTTTTAAAATACTCAACTGTTACAGTCATGGTTCGGCATAAAAATTAAAGTTGTTGGGTTAATTCATCTCCCAAACTTACTGATTAGAGATCATCATAAACATAAAGAGGGAACCATCTCTATTCACATTTCCTGGGGTAAGAAATAGCAATTGGTCTTATTAAATCTATTTTTTAAAATATATACCTGGTTTGAGAAGAATATAGAACCTAGTTTGAGATTAATACTCTAAAGTACTATTTTAACTAACACAAATTTACTGAGTATCCATTCAATTACACCAATTCTGGGCTGACCACTCTGCTAGGCAATTGGGATATAGTGTCCCAGAGCAATGATAAGTTCCTTGACTTCAAAGGGCAAACAGTCTGAGGAAGACATAAACAGGTAAATAGGCAATTTTAATAGAGTGTAATAAATTCCCTAAAAGAGGGGTGACGTCCCAGAGGAAATGATCTCTAAAGGAAACTGAGGGATGAGAAGGCATTAGCTATGTATGGATGGGGAGGATGAGTGTGAATGAGGGAGAAAAAAATCTACCGAGGGGTAACAGCTTCTGCAAAAGGCGAGTATCAAGAAAAAGCAGAATACGTTTGTGGTACTGTTGACAAGCCATTTGGCTGCTGTTGACAGAGATAGGGCACAAAGAAAGCAGAGAAGGCTGTGGATTGAGAAGTTGGAGCAAATACTTTTTGCTTGGGAATTTGAGCTGCTATGGTATGTACAATTGGAGATGTGTGGTGGACAGCAGGATATACAAAGCTGGAGGTGGATAAAGAAAACTAGATTGGAAATAAATCTGAGAATCATAGATTGATCAATGAAATGAAATTTTCAGAGGAGGTATAGGAACTTAAAAACCTGTTATATTTTCAGCATATGAAGCATTCTAGAGAAAAGTAAAAACTGTCAGACCTTACCTTTGACAAATTTATATTATGAATGTTAGATGGAAGATGAACCAAAAAGTTAGTGCCAAAGTGAGTGTTCTGAGAGAAGTCCTAAGAAGATAGAAATTTGTATGGATTGAAACTGTCATGGAAGATTTTTGAAGAAATAAGACTATATATATGTAGTAAATGTCCAAACTAGAACATGTTAAAATGTCATTTTGACTAGGGAAATGTCTAAATATCTAAAGTATGAACATAATATTCTTAATTTTGTCTCCAGGAAGCTTTTTGGATGGATTTAACAAATAATATTTGGCAAATGCTCCTAGTATTTACTTTTAAACAACAACTTGCTTAACATTCATAAACTGTGTTGAAACTTTAACATTTAGAAGTTGTACAGAGTGGTCACATTTTATGCAAGCGTATTTTATGTTCCTAAAGACATCACAATTCAAACTCTTAAATCATGTGCACATTTCCTACAGTAATAAATGAAGAGGTGAAAGCATAAATTGTTAAGTCTAAAATAATAGTGATTTTTTTTCACTTTAATGCTGCTTTAAAATTTTTTCAGCATTTTTATAATATTTTGTAGACTGCTGTCTCCTAAATTAAGAAAGCATATTTTGGTAGTTAGACATATTTGTTTTATTTTATCACATATAAATTCCATTCTAAAGTTTCTTTATTTCTTTAAAAAAAAAAAATTGACATTAGCATAACCACAACTTAATGAACACTTGGATGCTTGAAAGAAAATTTTATAAGATAATGAAACATGTAAATTACAATTAAAGTGACTGTTAGAATAATAGCAAAGTAATGTTGAGCACCCTTGCTTCACCAGAGACTGTTCCCAATTCAGAGCCTGAATGATCATTTAAAGATGTACATCCTAGAATCCCTCTACATTTGTCCCTTTGATAATAAGTCTGTTCATCAGAACCCGAATAGAGTAAGGGAGAGGAGAACAGAGCATGGTGGAAGAAGGAAGAGGGAAAAATACAATGAGGTAAGGACAGAGAGATGAAGGTAGACTATATCATGTAGAGCTTTGTTGACCATTACAAGGACTGGTTTTACTCAGAATGAGATGGAAAACCATTAAAGTGTTCTGAACAAAGGATTGTCAAAGGGATGAACATATAGGGATCCTAGAATGTCTGTCTCTAAGGATCATTCAGGATCTGAGTTTTGAACAGACTCCAGGGGAAGAAGAGTAGAAGCAGAAAAAGTGGTGAGTTTGCTACAACAGTAATTAAGGCACTCCAGCCACAGTGATCTCCTTGCTGTTTCCCCAAATGCCAGATTCCCACTGTGTTTGTTATTCTCTCTGCCTGTGGTACTTTTCCCTAAATAACTGCATACTTGCTCCTTTACCTCCTTCAGATCTCTGCTCAAATGTGATTTCTCAGTGAATACCCTCAGTGAATACGCTTCCTATGTCTCTTCTCTAATTTGCTTTTTCTCCTTAGCAACTATGACCATCTGATCTTTTGTACGATTTACTTATTTTTCTGTCCTTGTTTGTTTCCTGTCTGCCCTCACAGGAATAGATGCTTCATGAAAATAAGGATTTTCATCTCTCTCTCTTTTTTTCATGGCTGAATCTCTAGTACAAAGAATAGTGTTTAGTACATACTAGACACTCAATAGATATTTGTGAGATGAATCAAAGAATGTCATTACAAGCACTCCAAAGTATTTCTCATGCAAAGCATAGTGTACCAAAGGATGGCAGGCGTTTCCAGTTAAAATAAAGGGGGAAGGTCATGTGACATCAAAATAAACATGGTTTACAACCAGTTTGGTCCACAGCTTTGAAATTGTGAGATTCTTTATTATTTTTTAGTTGAAATATTTATGTAAATTAAAATTATTTACATAAAGTGAGAATTTATTAATATTTGTATTAAGATATTTCAAATTTGTATAATTCAGATTTATATAAAATGAAATTCTACACACGTCATCTGCTACAAAATTTTCTCCTTTTAATTTTTGCTTTAAAGAGCACTTATTCCATAAAGAAATTTAAACAAAAAAGCACACTAACAAAATGAAAACAAAAACCTCTATCTTAATAGCAGCAGTAGTGGACAAAAAAGGAGCAAAGAAAGAAAAACAGAGCATAACACACACTTGTAAAGGAAAAAGAAAAGTACAGGCACTTTTAGATAGCAATATGCCAGAAGAATACTCAAACCATGTGTATAGGGACCATTTTCTTTCAGTTAGTTTTAGAACACGTGGTTTTTGCTTGGCAGATTAAATTTTTTAAAAGTTTGTAATCGGCACTGTCTAAAAATATACACTGCAGGATCACAATGTTTGTCCCTTCCTAATAAATTTTTTTCAAAAGAACACTGATCTCAAACTCTGCTCGGAGCTCATCTACTGTAGAATCAGTAGTGTTGCTATGGAGAAGTCAGGGAGGGCTAGTCACCACTCTCCAGCTGGTCCTATAATTTATAGTCGCCTGGCATGTTGCCCCATACTGCAGTCTGTCCCCTGAATTCTTATGATTTATTAGTTACATCCCATTAAGATACAAGACAGAGAATGTACAACTATGATCTTCAAGGAATCTTCAACCCGTCCACTGTGCCTAAGAAACTGGTACAGAGAAGACCAGGGAAGTGGAACAGTTTCTTATTCACAATCATGCAGACCTTAGTTCTCTTAAAATAAAAATTCCGTGTTTATATATCTGTCATACCCGGTTGGTAATGCCTCTTAAGAACATGAGGAACGTAATGAGATGAGACATCTCTTAGGAAAACCAAGGGCATTGTACAATTGTTTTTGCAGATTGCACTTCATGCCTTCAAAACCTGATTAAGTTTCACATTCTTTGTGGGCTTTCCTCAACCTCTGCAGGCAAAACTAGTTATTCCATTCACAGTGCTCCCATTGAAGTTGTTCATATGTGTTTTTAGAGCACATAGCACATCACATAGAAATTTATTTAATCTGTTTATTTCACTCCTCTACACCCAGCAAATAGCACAGTGCCTGCTATGCATTAGAATTTCTATTCATCTATGTGTTTAAAATGTAACATTTTAATTCACAGTGCTATATTTTAGACTCTTACATTTCTGTCACTTAAAGGAAATTTGAATTCTTATATTTTGTATTGACAAATTATTCTGTATTCAGTGTTGTCCAGTAGGCACAAGAAGGCACGTTTGCATTTAATTTCATTAGCTAGAATCTGTAATGGGAGTATATAATGACTCAGCATGTGTTGCCCACAACAAATGCCACACCAGGACCAATGCTTCATACCTAGTTTGAATGCAAAAGCCATCTCCAAAGCCAATAGTCTGTTAAGGATCATGCTTTGGAACAAAACATACAGCTGGCACTACTAACACTTAGCCATCTTGCTTCTGATTGTTTGAATTATTTTTAGATTTCTGGACTTTATGTGTGTGTACGTGTGTGGAATCCTTAGTGCTCATTCAAAATTCAACTACTTTTTTCTGAAGATATTTTTTTCTAATTCTTTTATCTATTAATATCAAGAAGATAGCAACTAATTAGTTAACTAAAGTGGCAAAACCCAAGATAGTTCATTTCCTTGGATTAATTTGGTACATTCCATAGAATGTAAGTACTCTCTATGTTTCCTGTAAGGAATGTTTGGAAAGGTATTTAGCAACCAGAAGGTGTACCTGCTGACATATATGTAATCTCGGGCTGGGACTCTAGCTCCCGATTTTTGTATTCACAGATGTAGAATCAAGGCTTACCTACATTATGAGTGGCATTCCTCAGTCATTCTATGCCCTTGAAACCTTAGAAGTTGAGCTAAAACTTTCAATTGTGAAGTTATTTAGAAATCGTTAAATCGTTAGCATATTGATTTGCTTCTCTTGACATATTTAATTTGCAAAAAAATGTTTCAGTCCATAGTAAATCCTCTCACATCTTAAAAACTCACCTAAAATGCCACATTTTTCAAAAATTAGTTATAGTTTGCTTTACAGTGTATGAATATAATTATTGGAGTACTTAGCATGGTGCATTTTAATACAGTTTGAGGAGGAAAGCATGAGGCTTTTTCCTGAATTGAAATTGTGACATAATATACATTGAACAAAGAGAAGGCCTGAAGTCTACTCCTTTCATCCTCTGGAGTATAGCTAAGCAATGAGAATCAGAAATGACGCTCAGCTGATGGAGGGACAGTCAGACCTAGGGACTTGCCTTATGAGTTTTGTTTTGTTTTTGTTTGTTTTGTTTTTTAGGGACTGGGGAGGGATCTGTTTCAGGATTTCTGCAGAACTGGAGGAGTACTAGTCAAAATGGCCTTTGGCCACTTATTTATTGGTTATTTAGATCATGTTATACAATTGTTCTTTATCACCACTAAGAAGGGAAGAAGTGGTGAAATCAACAACAACTTGGATTTCAAACAGCTGGGAAAATCTCATATTTACCACTACCCTTTCAAACTTGATGGTAGGAATTAGGGAAATATCAGAGAACTGGGATTATGTATGTTACACAAAGGACAGAGATTCTGAGAGACCAAAACATTCCTTTACGTTTTGTTGAGGCTCCTTCATAGTGTTTCTTTAAGTGTGAGAAACAGGGACATCCCTCTGCTCACAAAGGCTGTAACCTAGAGCTTAGGGCAGGATCAACACATCATGCCAGAAATTATTTATAATAAATGCCAAACTTAGTTATGACTCTGTTTGTGGAGATGAGCCTTGGAAACAGTTCTTAAGGGCTTCAGGACTTTTTGAATTGAAAGATAAATATGGTAACCACCCCTGCAACTCCACTTGAAAAAAATCATTTAAATGAAAAGTTGCATGTTACAGTTTGAAAAAAAATATTATTGGTTTTGGAGAGTTTAAGTGGGAATAAAGAACTATCATCTATCTTCAACTGAAAAATTGTGTGGTTTTTTTTCAATACCTGAACTTAGCTAACATATTCCTTAGACATTCGTTATATTATACACTTCCCTCTTTAAACGTGCCCTTTTATATGCTTTAAAATTTTTTGCTTACTATAACATTTGGATCATATAGTTTAGTAGTAGGGAGCACTCAATAGCATAGAAATCACCCTAATATTTAAGAAACCATGTGTCCCTTATTTGCTTCCTTATCCTTCATTTAAAAATATTAGAAAGACTGTGCTCACTCTAAAGTAATACAGAAAAACAAAGAGGAAAATGCATAAAGAAGCTGTCTGCTCCCATCTCTTGCTTCCATTCTTCCCCAGTCCCAGGAGAGAACTTTATTAATCTTACGCTTAATCTATGACTATTTTAGATGAAAGATATTGTATTTTAATCTCTGAATAGGAAACATGTTTTGAACATCCCTGATACCATTTTTTCACTAAATTTTAAAATAATGAGCCATTTATCTAAAAACTACAATAGAATTTGTTGCTATATTCTTATAGTACTTTTTCTTATATGTATGTTGTTTCATAGTAGTAATCATAGTACATGTGGAATTCAAATCTGTGTCTTCACTTATCACATTAAAAATCACACAGATTTTCCCAAGTAACTTCTTTATTAGTCTAGGTTTAGGATACTAGACTATTAAGTCTTCAGAATCTGAGATGACTTTTGAAAACCCTGCTTAGCCTCTATGTCTGTACTATTGTAACATAAACGTTCAAATCTTAAGTTCAAAAATAACCTAAAAACAAAAAAAAACAAAAACAAAAAACAAAACAACTTCCACAAACATCAACAACAGAAAACCTTTCTTTAAACCTGAGTCACTGCTGGCTATCCTTGTATCTTTCTACCTCCCTTTACAGCGAATATCATTAAAGTCCTTGTCTTACTCTTTTCCTTCCCAACCTCTTAACTACCCAAAGCAGTGAATTTTTAGTATTCATCTTAATTTAACTCTCTCTGATATTTAATACTACTGAGAATTTTTTTCTTGAAACTATCCCCTCCCTATTCTTCCATGATACTACCTTCTGTGAATGTCCCTTTTGCCTCCCACTTAAATTCTGATGCTCCATGAATTCTGGACTTAGTTTGCTCTTCTTCTCAATTCATGTAGTCCCATGACTACAAATATGTCTAGCTGCTTAGTGGACTTCTCCCCATGATATCCCATAGACATACTAAATTCATCACGTACAAAAATAAATTCATCAATGTACACAAAGCCACTCCTCCTTCTATAACTTTTACTTTCAACCTCCTCTTCCTCCATCGTTTTAGTTCAAACTTTCACCATCTTCTAATTGACACACTACAATAAATATTCTCTAGGTTTTCGTCCCTTTAGGAACCCAGGACTATAATCCATTCCCCATAGAGCTGCCCTAATAGGTTTCTCAAATCTGATCATATTTTTCTCTCCTTAAAACTCTTCAGCGGATCTCCAGTGCCTATGTGATAAAATCTGAATCTCTTAGAACGGCATATGAGCTACTGGTTCTTTTAACTATGTCAATCTCATTTACCCATTTGTGCTTTCATTTTAGCAGTTCCCTTGGCCTGGAATCTCTTTTTCATACATTTTGATTAGTATTGTAATCACTTCTTTGATTCAGATCAAGGATAACGTATTCCATGAAGTCTTCCCTGACATTATTGTCTCATTGATACTTTAAAATCTATAATTTCCTCATTTTTACCATCCCAGGCCATTGCACAAACTTGTATCACACTACAGATTACACATTTGTGCACATACCAGTTTCCCTGTCTGTCTGTCCTCTATACTACATATTACATGAGGATAAGGAACTTATCCTAAAGGCCTAACATAGTACCTGGAATGTCTATAGGTATTATTTGTTAATAATATTATTTTTAATGAGTAAATTAACTTTGCACAGTAGACCCTAAATAGCTGTGTAGGGAAGGAAGAAACCATGAAAGGACACTGTCAGGTTATCGGAATTCCTCCACACTTTTTCACTGAAAATTGTGTATTTGATTTTAAAAAAAGTTTTGAGCTTATGTCTTGGTAAAAGAATAATTCTGCATGGCAATAATGATTACTGTGATTTTTCACGGTAAAAAAATGAATATAGAAAATGCATTAAACTTGAATTTTTAAGGTGAAAAATAACAAATCCCAAATTAAATTCTTCCAGTGAAAAAATTTTAAGGTACTCTTGATCTGTAAATAACTTTAACAAGCACTAATCTGTGCTTGGATACATGCATGCAGTGTATTTAGAGAGTCTAGAAAGAGAAAGCCAGTTAAGTATCACTGTTGTCTAAGAAAAGCAAAGGCAAGCGAAAAAACCTGACTTTATACAAGTAATACTAATGGTTCTCATATTTTCAGTGGTGGCATAAGGAAATTAATAACTCTTTACACTCTAATTTTCACCCTCTTCTAAGAATCCAAGCACTAAGTACCTATTTGAGAAAAAGAAATCTGACACAACATTTCTAAAGAACAAATGTGGGGACTTCCCTGGAGGTCCAGTGGCTAAGACTCCACACTCCCAACGCAATGGGCAAGGGTTCAATCCCTGGTCGGGGAACTAATGTCCCGCATGCAGCATGGCGTGGCCAAAAACAAAGAAACAAAAGAACAAATGTGTTATTAATACTGCCAAGTCATAAAGGAATATTAGAAGTGTTCCTAAATATATTAAACTTATTAACATATTTTACTATATTTTACAGTTTTAGATGCCCGTTTCAAAAAATTTAATATCTCTGAAATTAGTATGTATCTCACAATCAATGGCTACCATAGATTATTCACAACATTTTTGCTTTCTTGTAAACATATAAAATAATGATGCCTCTTACAATCAATGGTGTCTTAATTTGATGAAATACAGTAGAAATTAGATATGGAACAAAGTGCGCTCAATTAGCTGATAAAAGCTAAAAAATAAAATAAAGTAAGTTCACATATATGACAGAAAAAGTGATTGATTTGACTATGGCAGTTTGAATGTCCCCACACCCTCCTATGTGAAACAATCACATATTACCATTATTTTTCCTCTGGTAATAATTTAACATATGGGAAATATATTACTGCTTAATGCTATACCTTACTTGACTTAGCATACCATATGTTTAGGTTCGAAACTTTCTAAGCTTTTGTGAATAATACAAGTCAAGTTTATTTTAATAACTTTCACAAAACAATTTTAAAATAACCCATGGTGCCTTCCAGCATAAAAGAAGAGATTCAACTGCAATGCAGATCTTAAAAATAATTGCAAACGTCACTAGTCATAGACATTTTTCAAATTTCCCAGCCAAGTTACTGAAAAACATTTTACCAGTTTATCTGAAAATATATGACTGTGTGCAATAGACGCTACCAGGTTTTGTTGTTGTTGTTGTTTTTTGGGTTTTTTTTATCCCAGTAATGGAGATTAATGATGCATAGGCTGGCCTGTTTTTTAGTAAGAAAAATATGAAATTCAGGGGGTATCCTTGGTCTACTGAATTCCTCACTGTAGCTATGACTCTTATCACCTGAGTCCAGTACACATATCTCTCCTACTCCAATCCAACCAAAACCACATTCATCAAAAAGTATTATTTTCAACTCAGCAAAGAGTTTCATATTGGTAACTCAAATAGATTTCTTAATCTGTAGGTTTAAATTTTAAAAATATTTTATATGAGTAGGATTTGTTTTTCACAAAATAAAGGCATCATAATAAACAGCATGTAGACTGGAGATTGCACAGAAAATATTTATATCCTATAAAGAGCCCTGAGGGCCTATTCTCCAAAAATGTTTCCCTAACGCTCTGCTAAATTATGTAATGTTTTCATATTATTAATTCCTGTGATTTAAAGATGACCTCTCAGTTAAAATCAGAGAGAAGAGACATTATCACATGATTAATAGTGATTATTTAACATTGATTATTTTGTAGGAAATTCATATTAACAAATTTAGGCTTTATAAGTTAGTGGCATCAGTTATCAAGAACATATATTCATTCTAGACCAAATAATAAAAACAAGGTGCTGTGCTTATGTTAAGGTAGGGAAAAGTGTCCTTTCTTCACTTCCACAAAACATTGCAAACCCTGAACTCTGAAGCAATACTTTCTAACTCAAAATCTCAAAAAAAATTTTAATGAATGTAGCTCATTCAATCTTCTCTATTCTTCATCTTCTGAAACCAACTTAGTGACATTTTCCTTTCATACACACCTTAGAAAAACATTTTTTTCCCCTACCGTAACAGATAAACAACAAAAGAAACCCTACCTCTAACTAAATGTTACACAAAGTTTTTCTAATACTGGGTCTTTTAGTTCTCAGAACCTGTCATGGGCCCCCCATAATGTTTTCAGACATGTTCCTTCTATGTGGGATATTCTTTCTCCCAACCCACCTTCTGCCATCACCCTTAATATCCTCATTTCAGTCCTTCAGGGAAGTGTTGACTTTACTCAGGAGAACAGTCAGGGCTTCCAGTTACATGTTTTCACATACTATATGTTTATTTGAATGATCATGTAGTAAACATCTGTCTTTCCACTGGAAAGTAAGTTACATGAGGAGCTCCAACACTCTGCCTCCCATACGCAGTACAGAATAAGAATTTAATAAATATTTATCAAATGAATCAATCAGTTTTTTCCAAATCAGAGCATATTATTATCTGCTTCTAGCCATTTTAAACATCTTAGTATACATTACCTGCCAAGGTACTCTGTTAAGCTTATATTTATTGTGACAAATGTTTCACAGACACATATTACATTTTGTGTGCAATTTGTCACAGCATCTGACTGAAACCCTAACATTGCCCTGATGCAGTAAGTCACAGATTTGTGTTTGTTCAGTGACAGCTGAATACTGTCCATAAATGTCACTCTGGTGGAAGATGATGGCTATTTTTCAACTCAGCTTTATCACTTGGATTTTAGGACTTCCTTTACTCAAACTCCTCTTTCCTGTGTAGTTGATTGTTTTTGTCTTTTTTTGTTTTTTGAGTAACCTTACCTTCCTACAATCAAATAGCCGTTCCTCTCCTCGCTTGAGGTTAGCTGTTGTGCTGCTAGTTCCTGTTCTCAGTTAATTTTAACACATCTTGAGAGTATTCAGTAACAGTTTGCCAATACTCATATCTTCTCACTTTAAAATGTGCCTTGTAAAAACTTGCTGTGATAGTTATGTCATATACAATGAAAATGTTGTAGTTTGGGTATTTTTCCTGGACATTCATGAACATTGCAGCCATGACTATTTGTGAGAATTATCACTGATACTTCCACATGACATTGTTTCACTTATTCCTTTCACCATCACAGCCACCCAATGCTGGAAAGAACCATTAACAGTATTATTTAATATCAAGTCATTTTCTTCCTTATTTGGACCCTGAAACTGCATCCCTTGGGGACCAGAGGTGGTGCTTACATGTGTAGAAAACATCATGTACCAAGGCTTAGAGTGTGACACTGTGGCAAAGGGCCAGTAGCTCAGGATAGGTGAATTACAAGGTCCATGGGAAAGAATGGTGGGTAATAGCTAAAAAGGCAGGGGTAACATTATAAATGGCCTTGTTTGGCATTCTGTGGATTTGATTTGCTGATGGTGAGTATTTGTTAGGCAGAAAGTACAGGATCAGATTTGCGTTTGGAAAATATCATTCTTAGCTTATTACACAACAGACATAGAAGTATGTTCATTGCTAGACTGGGGCAGAAGGTCAAACTGTGGAAAGGTAATTGTTAATTTCAACATTTGATCCTGTTCAATTCCAGTTGGCAAGCAAGACTGCTGTAGCCTAGGGGTGGAAAGAAAGCTTATACAGGGCAAATGTTAGTACTACATCGAGTGCTCGGGAGCCAGTGTTTGGTATACTTTAAAATTAAAAGGTAAAATCAAAGATGAGATTCCATGTAAAAATAAGTTTATTAATCACCTAGCTTCTGGAGTTTGGCACTGTGGCTAAATAAGTTCCTCAGTAACTTATTGTTAGTAGAAAATTTTATTGT
Organism: Balaenoptera ricei; assembly: GCF_028023285.1. Taxonomy (NCBI): domain Eukaryota; kingdom Metazoa; phylum Chordata; class Mammalia; order Artiodactyla; family Balaenopteridae; genus Balaenoptera; species Balaenoptera ricei. The sequence goes on from NC_082655.1 coordinate 25,776,677, forward strand.
ATTAAAATTCATCAAAAAATAAACTTGTTCATTTTCCTGTATATATAGGTAAAACATTCTGAACAGATTTTTATCATTTTATGTTTCAAGATCTTTCCTTGATATGAGATTATCATTCTGAACATTAATAATTATGTATAATGGAATGCAGATTTATAAGTTATATGTGGGATGAATGTATTCTGACCTCCAGGACATACCCCAGCCTGCACAAAATAATCCTCTTAAGTTTTAATATAATGTCCTTAAATAGTGTGTGCATCAGTTAAAGTGTAAAGAAAAAAGTGAACCAACTACCAGTTTATCTGGGATGGTCTCAATTTACAGCTGCTGTGTGGGATAATTATTAATAATGCCTCCTTTCATACTAAAAGAGTACTTTGATCTGGAAGAGAAATTATATGTTCACCCTTTTAACACCATAGGCGATGACTGATAAATAAATCCCAGTGTAAATCCCAGCTCTGATACACAACATTTGTTCAATTTTAGCAAGAAAACTCACTTCGGTGTCTTCACCTATAAAACTGGAGAAAATAAGTTTTACCTTGTGGATTTGTACCTTGTAGATTTGTACCTTTATGAAGAATAAATGCAGAGTTGGCTTTATGGATGTGAAACCCATGCAGTCCCACAGTGGGGGGCTTCATGCTGAGAAGGGCCATGCTTGGTTTAATGCTCTACTGATCTCTTGAAATTGTTAACATGTTTTCAACAAGTGTAGTACATTTTCCTTTTGTACCGGGCCCCATAATTTATGTTGAGTCCTGATTAAATGAGTAATGTGCTAATTTAATCCAAATTTTCTTCCTTCATTCTTCCGTTCTGGTTTAAGTCCTGATTTTATTTCACCAAGTAGAAAATCATTTATAGTCATTTTATAATGGAAATGTCAATGGAAATATTCAATAAACAATCCATAAGAGGTATAGAAAAGTTTCATTTGAGCCAAACAGGATTATAGTCTGGGAGACAGCCTCTCAGATAACTCTGAGGAACTGCTCCAGAGAAACGTGGTTTTCAGCACAGTTTTATATCTTTTCAGAACAAAGAAAGTCAAGCAAGTTGGGGATACATCCCTTCAAGGTTTAAAAAAAAAAAAAAAAATCAGATCAGCATGTGTACAGCAAGTCAGTATGTCATTGGCACCTGTGAAGGGAGTCTTATTACCAAAGGAGTACCAGCATTGGCATCCCAGGAAAGGAGGCATTTAATCTTTATTTTTAACATGGGCATTCTTTGCTTCTGGTCAGTGTACCCTTTTTTTTAAAATGATTAAAGCAGATGTACAATATATGTCTGGTAAGCCACAAACAGGCTGTTTTAATTAGCATAAAATTCAAGTTAAATAATGTATTAGCCAGAATGATTTCCCCATACCCCAAAATGTGAACATTTCTTCCATTAAAATCAACTGAAAATTAAAATATAACAAAAGCAGGTTAGTGTTCATATGAAAGGAAAATTTCCTTTAAATTTTACACTAAAAACCAGTGTTTATAGAAGGCACTTACTACCTATTCAAATTTTGAGAACATTACAATAAATTATTAGTATATTTTGAAGTAAATTACCATATGGCCTTTATTTAGGGAGGTGTTATATTCAGTTAAAATAATTTTAATATCATAAATAATTCTCCAAAATTAGAAAGAGAGTCCTCTGGCTTTTCACACCTAAGTGTCTTTCTACACCTGAATAGTCACACTGGGGACAGTATAAATATCCTAAACTATTTTTCTTTGTATACAACATGATGCCACCATTAGTACTTATACTTAAAATATTCATAATGATAGCTTTAATTTATCGAGCTCTTGTTATATGCCAGTTTCCTGCTAAATGCTCTACATGTATTATCTACATATAATAACACACACACACACATACACACACACAAACATCCCTATGAAGAGGGTATTATTATTTCCATCATAATAATAACAATATTGAGGCTTAGAGAGAATAAATAACTTGCCAAAGCCATATAGATAGAAGATAGAGCTTAATTTTGAAACTAATCTCTGAATTTTAAAGCCTGAGCTGCTAATCAGTGTTTCAGTATTTTGCAAGCTGGCATCCAAGGACATATTCTCAGAATTACATGGTTCTATAACATAGTTTAAAACTGTCTGCATTCCCTAATAAATAATCTTACTGATAAACGTTTATGTGTATTCTGGATCATCTGTATGACCTGGGAACTTTTGTCTCCATGCCTTCACAAGCATGCCTAGATTCTAATAAGCTAGTGAGGAAGAAACGAGGCAGATTTAAAATGTAAATGATTCCTCTAAGATCAGGAACAAGACAAGGATATCTACTCTCGTCACTTTTATTCAACATAGTTTTGGAAGTCCTAGCCACGACAGTCAGAGAAAAAAAAAGAAATGAAAGGAATCCAAATTGGAAAATTAGAAGTAAAACTGTCACTGTTTGCAGATGACATGATACTTACATAGAAAATCCTAAAGATGCTACCAGAAAGTTACTAGAGCTTATCAATGAATTTGGTAAAGTTGCAGCATACATAATTAATACACAGAAATCTCTTGCATTCCTATACACTAACAGTGAAAGATCAGAAAGAGAGATGAAGGAAACAATCCCTTTTACCATCACATCAAAAAGAGTAAAATACCTAGGAATAAACCTACCTAAGGAGACAAAAGACCTGTACTCCAAAAACAATAAGACACTGATGAAAGGAATCAGACATGACACAAACAGATGGAGAGATATACTATATTCTTGGACTGAAAGAATCAATATTGTGAAAATGACTATACTACCCAAAGCAATCTACAGATTCAGCGCAATCCCTATCAAATTACCAATGGCATTTTTCACAGAATTAGAACAAAAAAATGTACAATTTGTGTGTAAACACAAAAGACCCCAAATAGCCAAAGCAATCTTGAGAAAGAAAAATGGAGCTGGAGGAATCAGGCTCCCTGACTTCAGACTATACTACAAAGCTACAGTAATCAAAACAGTATTGTGTTGGCACAAAAATAGAAATATAGATCAATGGAACAGGATAGAAAGTCCAGAGATAAACCCATGCACCTATGGTCACCTAATCTATGACAAAGGAGGGAAGAATATTCAATGGAGAAAAGACAGTCCCTTCAATAAGTGGTTCTGGGAAAACTGGACAGCTACATGTACAAAAATGAAATTAGAACACTCCCTAACATCATACACAAAAATAAACTCAAAATGGATTAAAGACCTAAATGTAAGGCTGATGCTATAAAACTCTTTAAATATTATTAAAATAGAAATAATTTAAATCAATATTGGCAGTTTATGAATTTTTTGTTTTTGTTTTACCTTAAAAGGTCTTGAAGAAGCTTTATTGGGTGACACTTCATGTGACTAGTTGATTGTTAGCATCATATCACTAGTTCTTATTATTATTTTATGCTTTGTTAAAATAGTATTATTATTATTGATATTATACTGACTGCTCCATCTTGATCATTTTCATTTCCTCATTAGGTTTATTTCTTTTGCCTGATTTTTGTTAATATTTAAGTATTTAAACAGTAAAGCATTTAAAGGTAAAGAATCATTCTAAAATGAAATTGATCTCTCCCCTTTTTTTATACTTTAAAGTAAGTAAACTATAAATTTAAACATAATAAATTAATCAGAGACCTACAAACTTAAAATACATCCTGAAAATCTTTTGCCCTCATCCTTTTCCATGCTATCCTTTCATCCAAGGGGGGGAAATACTGAAACTATTGTGTATTTCTATTTATGTACAGTGTTCTGTCCAGAGGCAGTAGTTCCTTCTTCCCATCTATTATATGAGAGGGAGTGAAAAATCTACAATGTAAAGCCCTTCTATACTTTATTTTCACGTTAGGCTCTAGTTAAAATAAAATGCATTTACACTTCCATACATTACATTACTTGAAATGATAATGCTTTCTATTAAACTGTACTTCAATATTCTGTTTTACCTGCAGCTGAATGTGGTGCATCTGCAACAAGTAATGAAGGAATTCTGCTCTCTCCAAATTATCCACTCAACTATGAAAACAACCATGAATGCATTTATAGTATTCAGGTTCAAGCAGGAAAGGGAATCAATATTTCAGCCAGAACATTTCATTTAGCACAAGGAGATGTTCTTAAGGTAGGTGAACTCAGAATATTTATATTTTGATCATTTTAGTCATTAAATATACATTAATACATATATACATGTATATGATATATATGTATATATAATCAACCATAAGTTGATTCTGCCATTCATAGATTTAAATTATACATTATTTCCCATTTTCCTGTCAGTATTTTTACTGAGATAGAATGTTTTGTTTCTAATGTTTATTTATAATAAGTAAATTTTGATTTTATGATACATGAATCTTTTTTCATGACATAAACCCATTTATAATATTGTTTTAAAAAGCAAAATACAGAAGTTTTTGTAATAGAAGAAAAAAGAAAATGTCTAGTGAAAATGCCCTAGTATATTACCAATAGCTATTCACTTCCTCTACTCCAGTAGTCTCTCCTATGCTTTGTAATTTAGTTTCTGAACCCAATTTGCTACATAGCTGTTTTCTTTTTTTTAACATCTTTATTGGAGTATAATTGCTTTATAATGGTGTGTTAGTTTCTGCTTTATAACAAAGTGAATCAGCTATACATATATATGTATCCCCATATCTCCTCCCTCTTGCATCTCCCTCCCACCCTCCCTATCCCACCCCTCTAGGTGGTCACAAAGCACTGAGCTGATCTCCCTGTGCTACGTGGCTGCTTCCCACTAGCTATCTATTTTACATTTGGTAGTATATATAAGTCCATGCCACTCTCTCACTTCGTCCCAGCTTACCCTTACCCCTTCCCGTGTCCTCAAGTCCATTCTCTACGTCTGTGTCTTTATTTCTGTCCTGCCCCTAGGTTCTTCAGAACCATTTATTTTTTTGATACGTGAATTTTAATGTTTCAATAACACCAAAATAAGAACACTTTCATGCCAAATATATTATATTCAATAAATATTATCTATGAAACATAATTAATCCATAAATGGACATTTATTTATTTTATTTTGATGTTTATTAAGTAACATTTCTGTTGATACATAGATAACTCTGCATTTATGACTATGAAAAAGTTTATAATTTATGAATATATCTAACAATATCTATAAATTTTTTAAGAAAAAATATACCTTGTTGATAATAAACATTTAGGACAAAATTTGTTAATTTATTTAAAAATTTTGAAATAATCGAATTTAAAGATACAATTGAAGGGAGTTCCCTGGTGGCTAGTGGTCAGGACTCAGTGCTTTCACTGCTGTGGCCACAGGTTCAGTTCCTAGGTGGGGAACTAAGATCCTGCAAGTGGCACGGTGCTGCCAAGAGAAATTTTTTTTAATGATACAATTTTAGGCAAATGAATATTTTCATACTTGCTGCTCCATATTTTTCAAAGTAAGTGTTTTGATAAATACAGTTTATATTCATTATCGGAATAAAAGTAAACACTTCTATAAAATCACATTTAAATATTTAAAAAATGATCACATACATTTTTTTCTCATTATCAAGATTTCATTAATCCAGGTAAGAAATTCAACATATTTCTGTTTTCACAAATCTTGAAAAAAATTGTGATATCCCAGGTTGATTGGGGGATTTTTATTTAAGCAATGATTTTAAGGTTGTTGGTTATGTCCTTCTTTTAAAAAGAATATTAATTTGATGATAATTGATGGTTCTCTAACACAAACAGTTCTGTATGCTTGCAAGATTTGTATAGACATGGGAAAGATTTCCTGCAGTACACTTAGATATATACAATTTTAGTATTAATTTAGAGCCATTCCCGTTTTTTGTGCTTTTCCTCAATAGGCAACAGAAATTCACTGTATTATATCTTCAACTTCCAGTTCATTGTTTGGATTTTCCTGTTAAAATAAGTTTATTTGCTAAATTGGAGTCAACATTGAGATTAATGGGATGCTTGTACTTAGAATTAAGGCAGTGGTTATTTATTTATTTATTTGTTTGTTTGTTTGGCTAACTGTAGGGAAAAAATGTATCAAGGTGTAGGTCAGAAATATGAGTGTAGCTACTAAACTGTATCACATAAGCAACAATAATAAACATGTATTTATAAGTTAAAAGTCAGGAAATGCTTCCCCATGCCTACCACAATCCTTCCTAAAATATTTCTGTGCTCTCAGTGATGCTTGAAATTTCTACATTACTTTTCCATACTGAATGATGTTTATTATTTGGAAAATTCATTAGGGATAACAAGTGATGCTTTTTTAAAAAATAGCCCTAATATGTTTCTCAGAGTGCTTTCTAACGTATTACTTATTTGGAGTAAGGTCATATGCATTTGTGATGTGTGTTCCCTTGAGGAAGGATGGGACCTCAGTAATAAGTGACAGTGTGAGGGGATGTGATGGTGAGAGACAAAGGAAAGCAGAAAAACTCAATTTAAGACCCTTTTGTGGATTTCATTAAATAGCAATTTTTCTTTCATGAGTGAAAGGATGAAAATTTATATTCCCAGAAATATTTTAAAAATTATATCTTTCCTAGAATAAATATATGTTTTCCAAAGTTAAAAAGATTATATACTAAAATTAACCTGGAAACACACCAATTTGATTATCCTTCTACTGATAGTCTAACCTGGGATTTATTCTAAATTATCACTTTAAAAGAACTTCAGTAAGCCATACTACAGAGATGGTTTGGGATGGGCTTTTAAACGCTGTCTGTCTTCATGGTCTCTCCACCAGTGTAAGATGTAAAATGGTTGTATGTTATTCTTCTCATTAATTCCATGGACGACTATTAGGTCAAAGATACCTACTGACACAGGCACAGTTAGGCATGCACAAACAGACAATGTATTCTGCAAAGGACAAATGATTACTTCTCAAAGACTGTTAAGCCCAGAGTCCTCTCAGGATGGAAGGTAATTTGCCTAACTGCAAATTAATCCATGAGAGCCCATCCTCATCCCCAGCACTTTCCAATATTAAACCTAGTAGAGTCAGTTCTCTTTCTCCATTCCAACTAAGACATAAGAAGAAATAAGAAAAAAAAATAGCCCATTATGGAACTCTCTGCCCCTTGACTGAGAGATTTAAAAGCATTGTTTTTCTTTATGTGGTAGGATCGGCTACATTCTTTGGAATGACATTCTCTTGTAATCTTTACATGAGTATAAGGCTTGGAAGAAGGTTTGTTTTTTTCTGGTTTCACTTACTATATAACATCACTGTATTGGATTCTGATAAAAACAAACCAGCAACAACAATAAAAAACAATGTGTGTTATTTATCTATATTTATACACACACAAAAACAACTTTCCAGTAGCTCATCATCTAGGATGATGCTTGTTTACTCACTCACCCACTCTCTCTCTCCCTCCTCCTTCTTTTTATAAACACCTTAGTTATTTATAACCACACTAGCAAAGTTTCAGTAGATCTGGGGAAAGTTGGTTCAGTTGGTTTGCACCTGGGATTAAGGAATTTTATAAAGCTCTCCAGATTATGTGATGACCAGCAGGTTTGGGAATTATGAATATATCTTTCCTTGGTTCTGTTACTTTCAATGGGCAATATTGAACTTCCCAATCCCTCACTCAAAATATGTAACTTAATTAATTCTTTTAATTAACATTTATAGGTGGTGTTTATTATATGTAGGCTCTAAACTGTCAATAATGAATAGCTCTCCTTGTCAGCTGGATAGGAAAAAAGCTGAATACCAATCAGAAATACTATTTATTTATTTATTTTATTTATGGCTGTGTTGGGTCTTCGTTTCTGTGCGAGGGCTTTCTCTAGTTGTGGCAAGCGGGGGCCACTCTTCATCGCGGTGCGCGGGCCTCTCACTATCGCGGCCTCTCTCGTTGCGGAGCACAGGCTCCAGACGCGCAGGCTCAGTAATTGTGGCTCACGGGCCCAGTTGCTCCACGGCATGTGGGATCTTCCCAGACCAGGGCTCGAACCCGTGTCCCTTGCATTGGCAGGCAGATTCTCAACCACTGCGCCACCAGGGAAGCCCCAGAACTACTATTTATGTTTTTGTTGTCACTGTGTTTGTTTTTATTTTCAGAAAAAGACTAAGCACTATGTTTAGATAAAGAAATGTAGCAGGGAAATAATTCAAGACAATCTTTTTACCACAGTCAGCATTGTGAAGTTTAAAGACTTATTTCTTACGCAAAATGTAGACTAAATGGATTATTATGGAGAAGAGCCAGTAAAATATCCCCAAAAAATTGGTTTTGAGAGTCCAAAAGTAAAGGTTAGGAGATGTATATCATATTTATTAAAAACTAGATAGTTGAAGGACTTAATAACATTCTTTTAGAAATATGATGAGAAGGTTATTAATGTGTTGCTATTGTTGTTTTCTAAGACGTATTATTTTTAAGCTGTTTCATAACCTATTGGTGAAGCTTTGGCAGTACCACTTGTGAGAGCCTATTGTTAAATTTTCAGTACTTTTGTGAGCTGGTTGTTAAACATAGCCATTATTAAAAATTAAATTGTTACAATTGGATTACAATTAAATTAAAAAATAAAGGTAATAAATGCAACTTTTCATTTCCTAATTATTTTACTACTGTAACTATTATCTGTGCTTTTGGGGTTAGTTATATATACTGTATCTGTGTGGTGGAAATACTATGTCAGGTTGTCCATCTCTTCCCAGCTCTGTATTCAACAATGTCACATTGATAGCTTGATATTAGCCATAGTAAGGGTTTACACTGCAGAAACTGGCAAATACTACAAGCCCTGACTTGATTTATTGCTTTGCTCATTGTCAGTACATAAGTAGAAACGGGTTGTATCTGTAGCCATTATATTATGAATAGCACAAAAAATTGAGAAAATATCTTTTCTAGTATTTGAAAGCTATATTCAGTTTAGCAAAGAAGTTGCTCATATAATTTACAAACCAGTGACATTCTGATATAACATCGTTTTTGATGTTTCATTTTCATCTTACTTGTTAACAAAAAAATCAAGCAATAGGGCTTCCCTGGTGGTGCAGTGGTTAAGAATCCACCTGCCAATGCAGGGGACACGGGTTCGAGCCCTGGTCCGGGAAGATCCCACATGCCGCGGAGCAACTAAGCCCGTGTGCTACAACTACTGAGCCTGTGCTCTAGAGCCCACGAGCTGCAAATACTGAGCCTGTGTGACACAACTGCTGAAGCCTGTGCGCCTAGAGTCCATGCTTTGCAACAAGAGAAGCCACCGCAATGAGAAGCCCGCACACCTCAAAGAAGAGTAGCCCCTGCTCGCTGCAACTAGAGGAAGCCTGCATGCAGCAACAAAGACCCAATACAGTCAAAAATAAATAAATAAAAATAAATTTTTTAAAAAAATCAAGCAATGTTCATTTAAGAACAACTTTTGTCTGTAAGTTGCAGTTATAAGTTGCAGCTACAAAAGTTTGGCAAAAAATACTGAAAGCACTCTGTAAGAATCAATTAGCTCTATGGAATCTACAATAATGAGTATTGTATATTTTATTCCTGTGTATAAATAGCATGCTACACATTCCTTAAATCAGTGATTCACAAATGACAGTCTGTGAGCCAAATCAGACTGACACCTCTTTCTGTAAATACAGTTTTAATAGGAGAAAGCTATGTTTATTCATTCACATATTGTCTACAGCTGCTTCTGTGCTAGAAGGGCAGTATTGAGTAGTTGTCACAGAGATGTTAACAGCCTAAAATATTTACTATCTAAACCTTTTCAGAAAAAGTCTGTCAATCTCTCTTTATATCAATAAAATTTACTTAAAAAACATATATATGGGTATGTACATTCACCAGTTTGGTTTGTTTGAGAGCTGGGTTTTAAATATTTTCTAGCACACCAGTGATCTCATAAGTCTACCACATGTATCTACTAACTCTGCTTGTTGTTCACTGGTAATCCTCTGTTATTTCTCCCTTCAAAAGCACTCTGTAAATATCCATTTGTATAGAGTGCTATGATAGGCCTCATAAAACCCTTCCTTTTCTCCCCTACTGAGGATCACAGAAGTGAAATGATGTGTGACATTCCAGTCAGCTTTGATGGTAGAGCTGGGACCACAAAGCTAAGGCCCCTGAAAACCTGACCCCTCATTGCATTCTCAACTCCCTCCCTGATACATACTAACTCTCATAATTGAGTACACATTATATAGCTATTGTGAAGACAAATATTTGAGTACAAACAAATGTTTTCTTCTCTGTTACATATCATCTTTGGAGAGAACATAATAAGATTTAAAATATTGTCCTTTTTAACAATTGTAAAAATTATTTTTTCTTTTTCATTCAAAATTTGAACTCTAGCTCAACTTATTAGAAAAAATGATTTAAATTCCAAATCAACCTATAAAACAAATGGCCAAAATGAAAATTCTAGTATTCAGGAGCAGGAATGATTTGAAGGTTTGTATGATTATACTCACATGCATGTGTAATTTCTCTCTTTTTATTTTACTTTTTTATGTACTTTTTGCTCTTGGGTTCAGATAATAGCTTATTTGCTAAATTCACTAGAGAAATGACTGGGAATATACTTTCTAATCATACATTTATTATGTCATTAACAACAACAACAGTTTTAAGTGTCCATAAGCAGTTCATCATAATAGGGTTTGAACTTCCAGATGTAGGAGGGTCTGTACACCATAACTAATTTCAGGCCCTGATCCATTAAAAAAGGTTTGATAATTGAAACATGGCAGTATTAAGTTCTAGTCTGTTCTAGTGTAGGACTACCAAATTAATTGCAACCTTATAACAAATTAGAGTCTTATCAAAGAGCTTCATTAATGTTATAAAAGCCCTCAATGCCTTTCACAATATTAATTCTTAAGAAAACTTGAAATTCTACATTTGACATAAAAGTAAGTCTTCATTATCTGAATTAGGCTCTGAGTAACTATTTCTATTGTGAGTCCCAGAGTCCTCTCCCTTTCAATTAAAAAGTATACTATTATAATTAGCTTAGTCTTTTTTAGCTTTCTAAATTTCTGAAAAATAAAAATAGATATTAAGACATATCTTAAAAATAATAATATATTTTAGAAAAAGGAAAATAGGCTCAAATAAATAAAAACATACTTAAAGATCCTGATTTTAAGTAGAAAAGTAATGAGAAATAATCTCAAAATTTCTATGTGGTTCTGATCAGACCCAATATAATCACTCTGTACTGTAAATTTATTTTTAAATGAAAGGCACATTTTGTTTGTTTTATTTTCTTATTTGTATGATTGCATTCATGTCTACTTCAAATGTAATTTGTCTTTGGCTACACTGCTTTGTCCTTCCATGTTGCCTTTATGCCCCCATATATATTTGAATACATTTGAAGGATTTTATTTACAAGTTAAACAGCATGGACTTGATCATAGCTATAAAACTCTTCTCTTTTTAAAGCCTTCCTAATTAACACTTGCTTTTCATTTTGATTTAACAATTTTATACATGCTTCCAAAATTTCGTAGCTGAATGATCACACTTCATTTTACTTTGATAATTATAGTGGTCCTTCTACATTATTTGTTTCCCGCCATCTGACTTTACATTGTTAAATAAATTGTAGTTAATTTTGATGCTGAATTAGATCATCCCAGCTGAGCTTAAGATAATTATTTTCATTTGAAAATATTAGCTCCTTTCTCATACCTGCTTCTCCAATGATTATTTTAAAAATTAGTTCTTAAAGAAAGTTTCTTTTGAAAAAGAAAAATGTATGCTTCTATCTAGAAAAATAGAAAAATTCAATACAAATATGTATCTCTTGTGGCAGACAATATTGTGTTATTTTTTTTAATCTCCTTCAGGTTAAGGAGGAACTAAATATGTGTTGAATTATCTTGTTACTTTTTTCATTATTATACATAGGAATGATTTATATATATGGAGTAAAATAATGGTTTCTGCTATCATTAAAATTTTTTTTTTTCATTCCCACTGAAATTTGGGGAAAAAAAGTTAGGGGAGACCTTTTTTAAAAATTAAAAATAAATTTCAATTCCTATTTACTCAATTGCAACAATTAGTTATTTAGTTTATATTTCCCCTTTATTTGGCTGTTTTTGACAAACTGAAAGTTCTTAAAATGTATCCATACATGAAAGCAGAACTAGTTGACTCCAAGAAAAAATTATTTATATTTAACATACAAATGAAATTGTATGTTGGTCAGCAGTAAGAGAAATAAAAGGAAAATGTTCTATAGGGTTACCTTGAAAGTGTTAACCACAAATAAGATCCACTGGATCAGTTGGTTACATGGTTTGACAGTGAATGTGTAGCTCCAACCACAGGATTTATAAACTACAGCATATATAGAGTTATACACATAACTGTATTCAGAAGCAGATTTCTGAGCATATTGAACATTTGAAACACAGACACAAAAGTTGCATTTTCTGACACACAGTGTTTCCTTGTCTCTGAATTATTGCTGATGGCTACTATTCTTAAGGAATGAAAAGTTGACTCCTATGTAATCAAACAAAAAAAATTCCTGAGCTAACAAACCTCAACATTTGGTTCAGCTTTGTTGAAGACAAATTCTTGCTGATAACTAAAACAGATGAATGTGTATGATAAATTAGATTCCACAAGGGGTTCCTGGTACTCCCATATAATTTTAGGAAATTAGTCCATACAGCCCTTTATCTAGCAGTCAAATACTCTTTTAACAGTCAACACATTTTTTAAAAAATTGACAGAAAGACCTTTTAAAACAAAGAGGGAGACCAGTAAGGTGTTTGCTGTTAGGAATTCAGTGAGCATGTTGGATTGATTTTACAACTCATTTCCTCTCTTTCTTATTTCCACTCCCTCTCAGTGGTAATAAAATAACAAGTAAATAAACTGGTGGAGCCTGGAGGGTGCATATGAAGCTATAGATTCCCTCAGGCACAAAGGGAGAGAGCAGGAAACGCCTGGACACTGGAGACTTCAGAAAGTCTGTGCAGAAAAGTTATAGAGTAAGGTTGTTAGGAAAGGATACTAGGGGCTCTGAACAAAAGCTACATTTGTATAGCAGTTAAATAAAAGCATTGTTGTCTTTACAACATCTAAAACCTGTATCAGTAATAAGGAAACATAAAACTATAACTACCTAAAGATATACACATAGGTAATGGAATTCAGGAACCAGAAGTAAGAAAGACCAAGTTAAATACATAAAACAAATGAGATATCTTAAGATAATGCAATTTGAGTACCAAAAACAGAGAATGGGGGAGGGAAGAAGGGGGAGAGAGAGAGACAAACAAACGGACTGACTTTCTAGAACTTGACCAATGATTTAAAAATTTAAGATTTAAATAGAAGACCTAAAAAGAGATTAGTTACTGCTGAAAATCTAATTGTTAGTATGGAAGATCCAGTGGAAGATAAGCCATAATACAGAGGAAAGAGAGATAAATTTCAGAAGAAAAAAATGTAAAAGAATTGCAACACAGTTTTGGAGACTGAATATGTAAATAATAGGCATTCAAGGTGGAAAATAAAATAATAAAATTGACAAGGAATAATTAAATAAACAAAAACTCAGGAATATGTCCTTGAATTGAAGAATACCTTGAATCTGTAGAAAGCAGAGTCTCATTGTTTTATTTGAATAATCCAGATTTTGAAATATAGTAAAATATTTCCAGTTCACTTTGTTAAATTAACATAAACTTAATACTAAAACCTGTAAGGATAATTTGATAAAAAGAAAAAAAGTTATACATCAGTTTTTATTTACAAATTGTAGAAAACATTCTAAATAGATGATCAAGTTAAATCCAACAATTTAGCACAAGAAAAATATATCATGTAAATTAATATAATAATAATAAAAGTTTCCTCATGTACCACCTAAATATCATCTCCTAGGTGACATGAATACCACTTTGGGGGAACATTGGTGCTATGACAAGATTACGGGATTAGGAGTTTAGCGACATAATTTTTACTCTTATGACAGGTCAGAAGTAAGGCAATTTCAGGCAAGAGACAAGTAACTTTCAGAAGTATTTCTCAGTTATTCTATTCATTATCATTCACAGAAGGAGCCCCAAGCTCCAACTTCATGAAACTAAGTACTGTGGAATGAGATTTGTCAGAGTTGGTCTTTGTAGGACCACAAATCATCATAATATCCAAGATTTTATGAACTCTAAGAACCAATTTTCACACCCTTGGGGGTAATAACTACCACATTAAGAATGTGTGCCTTACCATCATCAAAAAATCTAGAAACAATAAATGCTGGAGAGGGTGTGGAGAAAAGGGAACACTCTTGCACTGTTGGTGGGAAGATAAATTGATACAGCCACTATGGAGAACAGTATGGAGGTTCCTTAAAAAACTAAAAATAGAACTACCATACGACCCAGCAATCCCACTACTGGGCATATACCCTGAGAAAACCATAACTCAAAAAGAGTCATGTACCAAAATGTTCATTGCAGCTCTATTTACAATAGCCAGGACATGGAAGCAACCTAAGTGTCCATCATCGGATGAATGGATAAAGAAGATGTGGCACATATATACAATGGAATATTACTCAGCCATAAAAAGAAATGAAATGGAGGTATTTGTAATGAGGTGGATGAAGTCAGACTCTGTCATACAGAGTGAAGTAAGTCAGAAAGAGAAAAACAAATACGGTATGCTAACACATATATATGGAATCTAAGGGGAAAAAAAAGGTCATGAAGAACCTAGTGGCAAGACGGGAATAAAGACACAGACCTACTAGAGAATGGACTTGAGGATAGGGGGAGGGGGAGGGGTGAGATGTGACAGGGTGAGAGAGTGGCATTGACATACATACACTACCAAATGTAAAATAGATAGCTAGTGGGAAGCAGCCGCATAGCACAGGGAGATCAGCTCGGTGCTTTGTGACCACCTAGAGGGGTGGGATAGGGAGGGTGGGAGGGAGGGAGATATGAGAGGGAAGAGATATGGGGACATATGTATATGTATAACTGATTCACTTTGTTATAAAGCAGAAACTAACACACCATTGTAAAGCAATTATACTTCAATAAAGATGTTTAAAAAAAAAAAAAGGAATGTGTGACTTAAAGGAAAAAGAATAGTAATATGCATTGTTGGCAAACCCTCAGTTTAATTACTGTACACTTTTTGGAAAATAATCTGACAATACATGAACATTTTAGCCCCCAAATTCAATATATTGAAAACTTTCTTACTGAAATACAAGTACCAAAAAAGAAATGTGAAATAACATCTAAAGGGTGTTTATTTCAGCATTACTTTAAAGTGGCAAAAAACTTTAGTTTATTAATATATGGAATGGTAGTGCAAGTTGTGATAGTGCCATTGAATGAAATATTACACAGCTCTCAAAAGTAAGAATCTCTATCCACTGACCTGAAGAAATGTCTATAATGCTTTGATAAAATAAAAGCAAATTAGAGGGCAATGAGAAGCTACACCTTCCGAAGAATGGGAATGAGGTAGGGAGCTTTGGGAACATATCAGTTTTGCTTTGTATACTTTTGCCTTGTTAAATCAGCTTCTAAATGCATTTAGTACTATTTTAACATTTTAAAAGTGTCAGATATGAAATAAAGGGCATGGGTAAATAGAAGTTGCAAAAGAAGCAAGTACATTTTATATTAATCACGTTATTAGAAAAGCAGGTGTTTGGTGCCCTTGAGCAAGTTTAGAAAAACAACCAACCAACCAACCAGTCTTAGAAACCAAACTTTCTGTAGGTATTCTCAATTTTAAATTGTCTGCCATTAGAAGCATTGTTTTTATAAGAACAAAAGCTTTATAACATGATTTTGAGTTTTACTTAGTGTCTGCTGAGCTTGGAATATTAAAATTACCCATGTGGTGTCTAACTTTCTTACCCTGATATTTGTAGGAATTCATATATGCCGTTGTTCTTGGGAAACAGGTAGTGACCTGATTTACGAAGAGTGTAATAATTTCATTTTCTTCACAGATATAAATACATGCTCTGAATTGGTTATTACTGGCAAATTTACATTTTAATTGTAAATATATTTTTGCAGATTTATGATGGAAAAGATAAAACAACTCATCTACTAGGTGCTTTTACTGGCGCATCTATGCGAGGACTGACCCTTAGTAGTACTTCAAACCAGCTCTGGCTAGAATTTAATTCTGATTCTGAAGGGACAGATGAAGGCTTTCAACTTGTCTATACCAGTAAGTATTTTGGAAGAAAAAAAAAAGGCCAAACACTGATGCTAAATATTTATTAAATAATTGCAGTACACCAGGTGAAGTAATATTCAACATCTGATTATC
This sequence comes from Balaenoptera ricei, assembly GCF_028023285.1. Lineage (NCBI taxonomy): Eukaryota > Metazoa > Chordata > Mammalia > Artiodactyla > Balaenopteridae > Balaenoptera > Balaenoptera ricei. Next base: position 25,793,035 of record NC_082655.1, read on the forward strand.
AATTTGCTGTTTACAACTCCCTTCTATGTATATAATTTTATTTGAACCTAACTTTAAAAATTACAGGTATTCTAACTGTTGCTATTTTACAGTTGAAACAGCTAAGATTCAGAAAGTTTAAGTAATTTGTGACTTTGAACTTATTTATATATTTTAAGATAGCAGTATTCTTCACGTGAAATGTTTAAGAAATACAATTAAACGTTTTAATAAATGGGGATCCAATGTTTGAGCTTCTACCTATAATTGCAAAACATATGCAATACATGTGTAGTAGTTATAGTTGGTCACCCTTAATGATAATTGGATGGTTTCAAATGATTTTACACTGAAGAGTAGCTAAGATTTTTGTTTGTTTTGCTCTTGTGTTAAATTGCCTTGTTAAAAATAAACTTATATAGAACTATTGTTTTATACTCAAGTCAGCTTTATGACATTTAAACAGGTAGAAGCTCAAAAGACTGAGAATCGTTGAGAGACATAGGTAGGTGGGTTACATCAATTGATATATGAACAAAATGAATTTATTTTACCTGTATCATAATTTAAGAAATAGACTAATTACACCAATGAACATTAAGTCGTATTCAGATAACATATTTATTAAGTTTCTGCTCTGTGTAAGAACTGTTCTAGGAAAGTAAAGTGCATGAAAAACTGGTGATTCCTGGTTATGTGTTTAATAAATTTACAATTTACCAGATCAAATCAGTTTTTTGGAAGTTCAGAATATTCGTGTAATATAGCAAAATAAATTAACAGTATTCAGAAATCTTCACTGTTAGAATATTTGAGAGAATTGAATGAATTCCATAAATTTTCTCAAGAAGTCAAATGAATGAAAGCTATTACAGAAATGGGGAAATTGAAATGGTTACAGCATCAAAGATATTCATGGGCTCCTAAAGGGAATCTGCATCAAATTACTGTTTGTGAAAATGCTCTTTCTTAATGATATAAGTAGGAGACAGGAGACATAATACTGAGATACTATTCTTGCTCCTTGTTTATTTAAAGGTTTTTTCCTACCTGTGCTAGAATTGTTACATTATTAACATTAACACAACAGAAATTAACAAAATGATGTTGAATACATATTTTTAAATCCTGAGAACTCTTGTGTATAATGTGATTTCTTATGACGTCCTCCCAAAGACAAATGAAAATCCAAGCAAATCGTGTTTACAGATATTGCTGTGTGATGGACTAAAAATAACAGTATTGCGGATTATTGCTCAAATATAATTGGTGTGATCTGCTTAGAAGGGCAAATGTTTTTTAATCTGTTTTCCTCTTTCCCTTTTTGTTTTCTGACAGGGCTGGTGACATTTTTCAAGTCATGGCTCAATGTTTACATAATGGTGTTTCTTTGTTCTGCATCATTTTGTATTTCTCTTTGTCTAAAATGTCAGTGGGTTTCATAGAGGAAACCTAGATTTCCTTTTCTGATATGTAAATTCTATGTAATGTGAGATTATTGATGCAAAGATACTGGGCATTGTAGGCCATACCTGGATATAAAATTGAATGGGTTCCTCAGGTGTCTGGAATGAGTAAAATCATTGACTGTTTGTCATTGCTGTGAGCTACTGGTTGTCAAAAAAAAAAAAAAAAGAAAAGAAAGAAATCCTTAAAAAGAAAATATTTGAAGTCACTCTTCTCAATGACTCTGGCTGTTCATTATAGGATGTGCATCATTATGAAGATGGAAAGCTATAGAATTGGAAAGAGAGTATAAAAGCAATTATTTTTTAAAAAGGGCAGACATACATCTATGAATATTTTTCAGTCTCAGAACTGAAACTAAAATGTTTCAGTCTATATTCTGGAATTAAAATATTTATAGTCTGCTTCCAAGGTGTCTCTGGATATCACCGGGTCAGTAAATGCTCCTAAGATTTTCTGATCCAATGGCTATGTGCTGAGCTCCTTTGTTAAGGAGGGTCCTGGAAGTAGTAACACATCTGTTATTAAATGTATTTGTTCCTAAGTGTTACTTCTGTTTTTCACAATGGCAATCTTTTTGCATATCTGCAATTATCTTAATAGTTAACCACAGATTTCCTAGCTTTGAAAGAAGCTACTTCCCATCCTCCAAATATACTTTGGTTTCCAGCCTTAGCACCTGTAACCAGGCTTCTTTTTCTTTCAATATGGCCCACCCACCTCGGGCATCAATTGAACTCTTCAACTTCAAGACCATTTCAAATATTTCCCTACTGGTGCTTACCCTGATTCCTTCAGCCAGTTAGCCTACTTTTTAACACTTCTTTTGCAGTAGTCTATATCCACAGCTAATGTAGCTGTTATCACATGGTATTGTGGTTATTTTTGTTTGTTTTGTTTTTTGCAAACATGTTATGCATAGTTCTTCATGGGGCCATTTCACTTCATAATGTCTTTAGTCAGTTTTAGTCCAATTACAACTTTTTACGTATTCTTGGTAAATTAACATGTAGTCTGAATACTGATTTTGTAAAATGTTTTTGTGATATAGAAGATTCTACTAGGCCACATATTTTATATTCCTAAATTTCTTAGAAGCAGTAATTAATTTTTGAACATGAGAGAATTTGCTAAGATGTGCAAACATGGGGGAAAATGGAAAAGAACAGGTTTTGTGTTTGAATCCCTGTATCCAGTCATTTCTAAACCCAAACCCACCCCTGCCATTCTGTGGTATGTTCCCCTTAAAATTATTCCACCTTTGTTTCTGAAACATCTGAGAGAACACTGTGAGATAAAGAGGAGTTCCAATATTCACATTAAGAGGACTAGAGACAGGAGAGAGGAAATTTGGCTAGGGCAGATCAGGTAAGGATTCATGAATGAGGTAGAATTAAAGGTTGTATTGGTGCATCACAGAAAGAAATAGTGGAGAGTATTCCAGGCAAAGAGAATAGGATGAAGAAAGGCACAGAGATTCGAAAGAACATGCTAAGCACATTCAAGGGAAATAGAGCAAATAATTTAATTCAGATTAATCCCATTTGCCTAGCTTCTCACAATTCTAGTTTTAGCATAAACAAGCCTTTTATGACCATCCTTATCTAATGACACCTGCCCTATCTAATGACAGTCATTTTTTATCTACCTTTCTATTATCTGTTTTTTGACTTAACAACATTTACTGTTGTCTGGTTATTTTCATTTTAAGAGACAGAATTGCATTTGGTTGAGAATAAAATGAAGAAATATTTTAGAACAGGCCTTTAAGTTGTGTTTTATTTCAACTGTCTTATTAGTCCATTCATTATATAGTCACTAAGAATAGCAAATGGACTAGTGGCAACAGTGGTTGAGATGCCACTTTTGACGTCAAGTAACGGTAAACCTAACCATGGCTTAAACAATTAGGGTTTATTTTTATCATATGAGAGCTGTGAAGAGAGAAGAGGTAGGCAGATCTTGATTCAGTTGTTAAAGGGCCATGCCGCTGTCTTTTTGCTGTGGCACTCCTAGTGTGTTCACTGTTGTTCTCATGATTGTTGTGACATGGTCACAAGATGGCTACTTTAACACTGAACATATTCAAGGCAAAAAGAAAAAGGGAACAGGTAGTGTCAGCCATATATGTCCCTTTTATCAGGAATGCAGAATCTTCTGTCAGACATTCTTTTATCTCTCTTTGTCCAAAACAGGGCTATATGGTTATGCCTAAATTTCCCAGCAAGGCAAGCTGGAAAAATGAAGCATTTGTCAGACTAAAAAATTGGATTATTATTTGACTATGATGATATACTGCCTGATATGCTTCAGTTACTGCTGGGAGCAAAATCAAGGTTTTGTTCATGAGGGAGAAGAAAAGAAGAGCTATTGAGAAGACAGTGTACAGTGTCTACTATGATGTACAGCTGTAAAAGATATTCCAAAACATAATAAGTTCAAAGATATTGTATTAATAGATGCCTCTGTGATTAATGGTGTCATGGAAGTCCAGAGACTCTTGAGTGCCTAGAAAGGAAAATCATTTGGCTCACCCATTATTAATAGTTTTAGTTCTACTATACTAAGAAGACAGTGAGCTTCTCTCACTTTCCTTAACCAATAAATAAATTACAACATACCTGGTATGAAAATGCTACACCACATTTGAGGGGAGAAAATTTCCCATTCCTTAATTTTCTAAAGCGAATTAAATCTCTTCAGTCTTCATCCTTTAGAGTTGTCAAGAAAAATCTTACTTAGTCTTTTGTAGAGAGATCCTTCTTCTCCCAGATTAGTTTCTCGGTCAAGTCTAGTTTGATTTAGAGAACTGAAGCATGGATAGCTATGCGAGTTGAATGTAAAACCTCTGTGACAAACTTGGTCAGACCTTGACTAACATTAGGGAATCCAATTGCTCTTCCATCCCTCCAATTTCTCAGAATTAACTCCCTCCTTGAGTCAGGCCACTCTTCCATTCTTTTCAAAAATGGCTAACAATTACTCTTGCCCTTGAGAAATCTGAAACTTATTCCAAATAAAAATCTAGATGAGGCATATTTTCAGGTGCTTTATGCAACATAAAGTAATTAAATACGTAGTTGTCTTTCCTAAAGGGTATAGGGGAGTAAAGTGAGAGATATTGCCGCCTTCTAAAGTTGGAAGAACAGGTCAGAAATTAGGATCTCAATACAATATTCTCCCTAAAACATCACTCTGCTCTGGATAATTCGATAATAGAACTTAGCAAAACCTGATTGGATACTCTGACCAGATCCCCTCAGCCGCTCAATACACATTCAAGAATGCATTCCTAAATCTGATGTCTTTTACTGTGTTTCTCTCTGAAGGCTGAGTGGTAGAAATGTCATTTCTTTTTGGTCACATGTCTTGTCTTCCCTTTTATTCCTCTATTGGAATTAACTTATTAATGTGAAAGTTATTCATTGGATCATAGGTTTAAATTTTGTCTTTCTCCACTGGAATGTTTTGTGCTCTGGGAATAAAGAGAACACTGAAGAAGACAAAGTTCCTGCCCATATGAAGCTAACTTTTTAGTGAGACAAGACAGAAAAGAAAGATATGAACAAAAGATAAGAGAACTGCATTTAGAAATAATTTGTAACAGGATGATAGGATAGATAGTTCTACTGTACCCAGTTTGTTCAGGGACTGTGTCTCAGGAGGTGTCACCTGAATTGATACCTGAACTATAATAAGAGATCTGAGGGTAGAGGGTTCTAGGCAGATAGATCAGCAAGTACAAAGGCCTAAGAGACTTCAGCTTGAGTTATTTGGCTGGATCTGTGTAAGCAAGGAGAATGGGACAAAATGAGAGGTAAAGTTTGAAGCTAGGCAGGGGTGAGGTGGACTATAGTAAGGGACTTAGATTTTATTTAAAAGCCACACAGAGACATTCACCATTGTTAAAACATTAAATATAAGAGTTAAAAATAATACCTAACATTTATCTACTACCTACTAGATACAGATATAACTCTATGAGGGAAGAACTATTATCCTCAGTGAGAAGAGGAGGAAAAACAAAGCACAGAAAAGTTGTTACTTGCCCAAGGTGATATAGCTCATAAGTGCAGATATGGAAATTGAGCTGAGGGCCTCTGTCTCTAGAATTTGCAAGCCTAATCACTATACTATATTACCTCCAATCCAAGTTTTGGATATTTTATATTTAAAATTCCATGGATTTACATCTTTTTTTTTTTTTTTTTACTGTTGAAGTAGATGTAAAAATAATAATAATTTTTTAAAATGTTAATGCAATTCTTCCTAAAGAAACTTCTGTCATTTTATGCCTAAGAATCTGAATGCTTTATTATTGGCCAAATTTACTATCAAAGAATGATTTAGTCCTAGTATCTCTTATGTTGTTCATGAAATCTTTAAACTCTATTTCTTGAAAATATGCTTCATTGCAGATTCTTCTGGCTCTATTTATTTCTAGTTAATCCACTTTCATTCAGCAGAAAGGAATTGGGTATTTTAAACAATCATCCAATAAAGAGCTAAATTGCACCTTTTTGATAGATTATAGCATTGTCTTCTCAAAAGCTGATCTGGCAAAAGTCCGTGATGCCCAGCCATTAGGCATTACCTCTGGGCCCAGATGTCTTCTTGTTATCATCTCTGCACATTTAATTTTCTAAAAAGCCCATTTGAAAATGTCCATTATCCCAAGGGTATAGTTCAGCTATATCTGGATGTTCTTAGCCTTTGAGTTTTGTTGCTTGAAATAGTTTAGTAATCCACACGGAACATGGCCATTTCAAATTTTATATTCAAATTAAAGATGGGCAATAGCTACTTTGTGATGACATTTCTTGCATACTAGCTTTATAAATATATAATAAATTGCCCTATTTAAACTCTTTAATTTAGTTACCAATATGGTCTTGACAATGTTAACCATGAAAAATAATCAGGTGACCTATTAACTCTAACTTTACTCTTAGTATATAATTTATTCAATGCAAATGCAAGTAGAAAATAAGTAAATTACACAGAAGCAACAATGTTACTCTATGTAAATCTGTATCCTATAAACTACTTAACAGGTACATTTGGCATTTCTATTACTCTTTAAATCTTGAAAATTAACCAGGCAATAAAGGAAGTATTGACTAATGCTGCATTATATAGTACAAGGTATTCTAACTAAAATATTGAAGAAATATTTCTTGATTACCTGTCATTTATATATACAATATTGGATATAACTTCTTCATGTTAGAATAACAGAAGAGTCATCTTCATAGCCTTCACATCCCAAAAGCTTTGTAAATTTTGAGCTTAAATATCTAATGACCTACTAACTTACTCCTTATATAAAATTAACTTCTGGCAGATTGAAGACATATGCAAGTCTCAAAACTTTAAAACACTTAGAAAAAAACGTGGCCTAGAATAGCTGTGTCTTTAAGGCGAAAAAAGATTTCTCAAAGAAGATACATGAGCAAAAATCTGTCAATACTCAGGAGCATTCCTGCCCTTCTAAGCACTTCCCTTAAGTGTAGAGACTAAAAATCTGGCACTGCCTTTCCCCTGCCCTTGCCAGCCAAGATCTCTGCTTAGATTCTGCTAATTAAAGGCAAACATGTGAGAGCTGAAAGGTAGCTTTCAGCTAGCATTATTTTCCACCAGCATCTGCAGGCAAGAGTGTGGTGCTGGCAGGTGGTTATATGTGGCAGCAGCTTCCCTGAACTCCTGGATTCTTGAAAACCAGCAGTGATCTTCTGACCTTCACGCCCTCTGAATTTCTTTGTATTTTCCCTCTAATTTCTTGTATTGAATTTGAGCAACTCAAAATATCTAAGTGGCTTCTGTTTTCCTGACCAAGTCCCAGTCCTTATTATTATTATTATTTTTTACAAATCTCTTTATAGGGAAATATACCATAAACAAAAAATTTAAATGATATATTTTAGAAGGAGATATTTACAATATAATAGAAAAACATACACTCCATAGAAAGGAATCCTACAAATCAATTAAAAAATATAGCCTAAAAGAAAATATGGGCAAAAAAATTTCACAGTAGAGGTAATTCCAGTAACAATAAGCAAAAGTCAAAAAGTGCTTGATAGAATTTAAGAAATGAAAATTAAAGCCAACATAATTTTCTATTGCATGTTCACAAAATTGGTAAAAATTAAAAAGCAGTATGATACTAAATGTTGATAATAATTTGAAGAACTTGAAACTCATGAACTTTGGGGAATGTAAATTGGTATAGTCATATAGGAGAAATTTGGTGATATCTAGTAAAATTCATTTTTAGATATGTCTAGGTTGAGCCAATTATGCATATACTAAATTTGGCTGATGACTAAAAATTAACATTCAGGCAAAGCTGAATCCCACTATCCCAGAATGATGTACAAATTTAAGATGTACAAGACACAAACTAGCATATTTAATAATATCACTTACTTTTTCATGCCCAAAGATTAAACTGTGGGAAAGGCTTTGAGTAACATATTTTCTAGTCATAACTTTATACATGGGATTTAGAACAACGGCACTTAAAAAGAAAAAATAATTATTTACCCTATCTCCTATTCCTCCAGTTGGAAATGCAAAGCAATTATTTGCACAAGCTTTTCTGTTTGTTTGTTTAAACTCTTAACTTCTTTTTTTTCTTTTTAAATACTTGCTGGAAAAGTAACTGTTTTGAATGATTTTTCCAAAATTTGATTACACTGCTACTATTGATATATTTATATAAATGGCTAATTTACATATATAATTTGATATATTATAATTTATATAAATAGATTACATTAGAAGTTACTCAACAAATAGAATTAAAAAGTTAAATTAAATGTATATAGCTTTTCAAGACTCAAAACTGTAAAGATTGTCTTCTTAAAGCATTCTTATAAAGTTGGTCATTTCAAAGTTTGATATGTCTGATTATTAGTTTGATTAGTGAGAAACAAGTGTGTCAGTTTTTTGATTAGTTTGATTAGTGAGAAAAAAGGAATGCATAATTTTTCTTCAGTGCTTTCTTCTCTTTATTTTCCTTATGTCTGAACCAAAGAGGATTATCACAGTGTTATGTATGGTCGTGGATTATTTTCTGCTTTTGAATTTTAAAATGACATTCTGCCTTATATACATCCTTATTTAAATATAAAGAATTCTAAAATAAGACTTTTTCTTGCAAGACTCATGGATTAAGTGGAATTTAATAACCAAATATTAAATATCATTCTTAAAGATTATTCTGCTAAATATTATGTATTAAATCCACCAAAGAATTCTATAGAGCTTAAGATTGTGGTAGAATATTGCTTTATTATTTAAACTTTTATTAAGGTTTTTGGTTTAAAAAAGGATATGTTTCTCTAACGTATTTATCTTATTACTTTCTCAGTTTCCTTATTAACAATCTAATTCCCTTTTTATTTAGCAATTTGAAAGTTCTTACTTTTAGTACATAAAATTAACATATCTTCATTCACCATTCAATACTCTAAAATTTCACTTTAACAGTATTAAATATATACTTACATTTTAGGTGGATTTCAAAGAAATAAAGCATATAAGGACCTTATTTTAGTTACATCAAAAATGCTTACTTACATTCAAAAAGTGATTTTCAGATATCATTTATATTTCTAAGCCATCTGCCGTATTGCACTATTGCTACTATTTTGCTAACCAGATATAACATCACCCTATGTGAATGCACAATTATTCATAAACAAATTGAACAGAAATTATGTTGACGCAGGGATTGAACTATTTATCTTTCATTGGCCAAGGCAGAAGTTAAATAGGAGATTAGCAGATTTTGACTTAATCTTGAGGAGAAAATGATCTATGAATCCCTACATGGTGCATACACCATAGAAACACTTGCATATGTGCAAATGGGGACATAGAAGTATAGCATTTTTATAACAATGAATAATATAAGTAATATAACAATATGAATGCCCATGAGCTGGAGAATAAGTAAATCAATTTTGGAGTATACCTCCAATGGAATATCATTAGTAGTTAAAATGAATAAAATGTGTGTGTATGTGTGTGCATAAATATAAAAGTAAAAACGCAATGCTGGGCAAAAAATAAAGGCTTAGAAGACTTTTATTTTAATTGTATAATTTATGAAATGTACAGATGCTTGAAAATCATACTGTATATTGTTCATAGACATATAGATATGTGTTAAACATATAAATTATGTGTGAAAATAATACACTAATTGAGAATATTTGCTAGCTCTCAGTAGGGAAAGACCAGAAAGGGATTGGAGACAGACATAAAAGGTGTTTTAACTTGTTTTGCAGTATTTATTTCTTAATAACAATATTAATGTGAATATGAACCAATTAATGTAAATATTAATCTGAAAACTAATCTGAATTAATATTACTATTAATCCGAAGCAACTATCCAATAGTACCAGATGGTGACGTTGTTGTTTTATCCTTTCTACTCTCTTGTAGATTTCAAATAGTAACTTTAAAATGTTAGAAATCCTTAAAGAAATCTGCTATATGGTGGCAGGAAAGGAATTAGATCTCAGTTTAAGTTATTCAGCAAGTCAAAAGGATTTAGGTAATTGAGGATATTCAGTTCATTTGTGCTCTAGAAATTTTCATTTCATCAGAGTATCAAATTTCACAAGGAATGGTGAATATTTATAGTATATATTTTTTCATACACATCTTTATTTGTCAGTTTCAAGTATTTGAGCTTTTCAATGAAAAGACTGGCAGCTGAATGTTTCCATAAAGATAAGACAGTTCTGAATATTTATGAATAAGCAACAATAATTCCACCAAATTGGACTAAATTATGTTGTGCTTTGTAGCTTATATACTGTTGTCCATGTGCATTTTCATCTACAATGCAAAGTATTATAAATTATCTTAATTTACAAAGAATATCTCCATTATACCTCAACACCAGCAATTGCCAACCACATTTACAAAGCATTCAAATTAAGGGAGGATGAATTTGGTAATAAACCTTGAAAAGAGAGCTTGATTTCCATTTTTATTTTGATAAATGATATGTGGTAAAACTCAAAAGTGGCTGAATCTTGAATAATAAACTGAATATTATGTCTGGTAAAAGGAATTCAAACTTGTTATTTTCAATCAGGGACATTTTAAATGTAGTGTTAAGTGTGCAGATCCATACAAAGTAGTATGTCCTAAAAATTTTGTTACTACTTCTGTTGTTTCTACTTCTGTTTTTGAAAGACTGACTTGCTTGACCATGTACCCTTTATATCTCATATATGTCATAATTTGAGTTAACAACTTCTAACCTCTTGTATGGCTCTGTTTCTGAAGCTGTTTGCATTTGCCTTATTTTAACATATTTTCACCCAAGTGAGGCTGTCACAGATTGATCCATATAGGAAATTCCTGAAGGTTTTTTAACTGTCTCATAAATTTCAGTTTCTCAACAACATTATCTTAGCTTATTTTTCAGTTGTCTCCTAGAGATAATTGCCTCTAAGAATCACACTCATTTATGAACATTATGGAACATCTGTTATGTGCCAGATTTTGTGCTGGGTAGGCATTGTGGGAAAAAGAAAAAAAGTGAAATAAGTCCAGTCTATAGGAAAACAAAGAAAAGAAGCAAATGATTGTATATTAATTAAGGTGTGTGAAATAATTCTGTTGGTTAACAGAGGAGGGAAAGATGAAGAACCCCTAGAAGAGACTAGGAAGAGCTCCTTATGTTCTCCAAGAGCTAATGTAGCCCTTAACATACAGAAATTATAGTATAAATTCAGTACTTCTAGCTGTACATTTCTGGTAATTTTATGTTTATTATGACACTCTAGGAAGTCAGTACTATAAATTAGTGATTTGTCATCAGTGAGCTAATACATCCTTTTTTGCTTTCTAGTTCAAATTTAGATTAATTTGGTCAAGGATCTGTGCCTACAAAAGAGATACAAATCTCTTTTTGATTATCATATGATTTAAGATGTACATAAAAGTTGTCCTTTTGTCAAATATTATTTGTCTTGAAATCACAGACTTCCCGAATTCATGAAGCTATCTGGAATATTTATCATAGTCCTCTAGTCCCAGAAGCTATAATTGTTATAATTTAGCACCTAATTATTGTTGGTGCATTCATTATATCTTACATTTATCATACATTTATGTAATTTGTAAAACATTAAGGGCAGAAGAATTCCTTAGCTAGGGAGCTTAGATTTTGATAACTAGTGTCATGTTTGATTTACATTCTGAAGTAACCTTTTCTAGTTCTTTCAGTATCTTAATAGTGAATTGTGCTATGACAGTTTTTTAATATTCATCTTTATTAATTTTATTCTGAATATGCACACAAAGTGTTCTGGATCTACAGAGATTATTATCATTTAAGTGATATAATTAATAATAATAATAGTAATAATAATAACTGTGTCAGCATCCCTTTGACCCAGTCCTTACCCCTGTAGTAACACGATGAAAATCAGATGGAAAGATCTACATGAGTGACCAGGGACAAGGAATAAAGAAAAATGCACGTGCTGTGCTTAAGATAGTTGTCTTTAACTCCTCTCCTGAAAGGAGGAAGAAAAATACTTCTGCTCTTTGGAGATGGGATAGAAAGAATTCTCGGTTTTTATTCTAACCTTTGGAATGTAAATTTAGGGTTTCAATAGTCAGATTAGCCTCCTGTGTCTCCAGTTTTTATAATCTAGAGATGTCTGTAAGGTTCTGGGTCTCATTCTTCCTTGAAATGTAAACACAAACCCCCTTCAGAGTTAGGTTCATCTCTGCAGTTCTCTCACTACTCAAACAGTTGTAACTTAACTTCTCAAGTGTTACACTTAGCCCAAGATCACAAGTTTCCAGCAAAAGTCATGTGGAAAGCCCCAACCCTTTAGAAATTGAAAATATGTTCTCTACACCCTACTCTTTTTTTTTTTTTCCCCCTTGTGAGAAATTTTGAGAGTCGTACATTCTGGAGAAGGCAGAAAATAAAAATTCAGAGTTCTTCAAACTGATTACTGTGTTATATTGACTCTTGATAAAGTATATTTTAAATATAAGGCTATTTCACTTTCTTCTAAGACTATAAAAGTAAAGCAGTCTAAAGTTATATTTGCAGTGGAGATATTTGTTACTTGGACAGTTATGATTTCACATATTTTGTATGGATTTTAATTTTTCATTATTTGATCATAATAGTTACATTGGTCAGAATCTATTAGCTGCAAATCACTTGAAGCAGGCAAGAATCTTACTACTATAAGTTATGATATAGTCATATAGACCATGAGGTAGCATTGCTAAATTTGAATAATACAACAAATTCTAATTTTTGAGAAAAAAGCTCTCTATGGTGGCTGTAAACTAACAAAATTAAATACGGTAAGAGTAATAAAACCAGGAAAAAGTATGTAATCATATAAAAAAAATAAAAAGGGATGATTTGTACAGTTTTAAATCTTCCTGTTAAATTTTGTCTTTAATAAACTTGTATTTTCTCATAGGTTTTGAACTTTCACATTGTGAGGATCCTGGCATTCCACAATTTGGATACAAGATCAGTGACCAAGGCCATTTTGCTGGTAGCACTATCATTTATGGATGCAATCCAGGCTATACTCTCCATGGAAGTAGCCTTCTCAAGTGCATGACAGGGGAGAGAAGGGCGTGGGACTATCCTCTGCCATCCTGTATTGGTAGGATACTGCTTTAGGTTTTCATGAAATAGTTCTATGGAAGTGTTATTAAAATATACTGTACCTTTTCAAGTTATTCAGTCTGTCTACACACAACTCATACTTTAATCAAAAAGTTAATGAATTCATAGCTCAGATTTGTGGAGAGTGAGAGGGTTCTTTTCATAATCTTACCAGTGAGTACATTCTCTTTTTTGGGTAAAAAATGGTTTGAAGCCATTATGTTTATCTTATCTTGATATAAAGTTTAACTCACTACAAAAATATGCTGAAACTCTTAATCATACACATTTATTGAATCACATTGACCAGTTTTGTTTTTTGTGTTTTTTTTGGGTTTTTTTCAGATTTGTTTTTATATACAAAATTATTGCTTATGCTGGTGTCAAGGTGGATTAAAAAACAGTAAACTATTCTCAATAATTTCAAAGTCTTTATTTATACACTTTTTCAAAAACTAAAAATGCATATGTTTTTCTTATGTGTATGTATCATGACATAATTAAATGAATTTCAGTAACAAAAGACAATGTGAGAGTCAGTGATATCAGATATATTGCCTACATGAAGCTATAGATTGATCATTTTCTCTCTTGTTTGTACAGCCGGAGTACAATTTTATTGCTACCATCTTTAGATTGATTAACAAATAACTGGGTATTATGTGAGAAGCAGGGTGGATAGAAAAGTGTTGATAAAGACATCTGCTTTTTTTTTTCTTTTTTTGCTCCAATATCAAATAGGTGCCACGCTGGAATACTAGGACAATAAAGATATTTAAACAATATCAAAACATTTAAACAAAACACTAACTCCTCAGTAGGGAACAAACATGATTCTTCAGCAATTCTTATTTCTTAATGGCATTTGTGGAAGCACATATCCATTCTGTGTCAGGCCCATATGGATAAAATTGACTTAAACTTTTTTTTTTTTAACAGCTTTATTAAGTTGTAATTGATATCTTAAAAAAATGCACATGTTTAATGTATACAATTTGATGAGTTTGGAGACCTAAACCTTTTGAGATAAATTTTAATGTTTGTTATTTGATATGGTCAACATAGGAATCTCCACAAAACTTGAAGGAATTCAAATAGAAAAAAAATGAAATGCTAGTTATTAGAGGTCTTGCAACTAATTGCAGTGTTTTTGATGACATGAGTCTTCTATTGGTTTATTAAAACAGTGATTCACACAGAAAGCAAACATACTTTTATCTAACCAGAATGCAATTATAGTGCTTTCCTTTCAGATGGCATCTGAATTTTGGATAGATTATGAGGATAATACTACAGTAACAACCTAAATTGACAAAGTTTGAGATTCTGGAATATGACCAACAATCAACCCACTGTCATTGGTTATGAGAACAATGTAGCACTGATTAGTTCTCTCTGAAGTTATATTCTTTGATGTGAATATGAAATATATTCAGAAAATCATTAAGGGTTGCAATAGCACAAAAGTATAAACTTGTAAATACTGACTTGCCCTGTTGTCTTTAAAATTTAAATCATAAACAAATACATTGAAAAACATATATTTTCCTTATATGTTGAACCAAGGTGAAGATATTTTTCATTTTTTGGAAAAATTTTATGCAAATAGGACATTTGGCCTGGGATCAGAAAGAAGATTTTAATTTTGTTTGCAATGAATCAATGCACTTTATGTTTATGAATCTGCCAAGTCAAAATTTAGTGACTTGACACTGCTCAAGATTTCATGTGAAGGGTAATCTTTTTTTTTTCTAATGATGGTTGATCAGGAATAACAGCTGAAACAGTTGGACACATGGTGTGTCATGCTATGACTTCCATGATAACAGGAGATGAAATTCTATTTTAGATGGTGTTCTTTACTGGCAATAATTAATAGCTTTACCACCTGGCCTAAAATCATAATTTTCTATGCCCATTAACCTTAAATATCTATTATGATTATATTTTTGCCTTTGCCAAATAAGAAACTTTTTCTCAATTATATGGATTATTTCTAGGTAATTATGTTTCTGTAGCTTATACATTGAGCAAACAAAAATTAATTTTTGAGACACCATAGCCAAAGAACTTTAACCTGTACACCTTCATTTTTATCTACAAATGTAAGACTTCTGTCAGAATATGAACCCCAGTGTTATGGTATATCACACTGGTTCATTTGAAATAAAAATACCAATAATATTTGTAGCAAAGAAATATGGAAAAAGAAAGAGGTATGTTTAAATTCAAGATAAACACAGTACCCAAAATTCCAGTCTGCCTTGAAGCTGCTTAAAAATTAATCTGGAGGAATGAAGTGTCAAATTTGTTCTCATAAGAAATATATGCCAATAATAGTGATAAATCATTAAAATGATGAAAAAGGAATTATTATAGTTATAGAGTTCTAGGTTGTCCAACAAAGTTTTTATTTAAAAAATGAGAAAAACCTCAGTAAGTGATGGTAACTTCTTAAATACAGATATCTTTTCATTTACTTTAAAAATAACTTAAGTTTATTATTATAAATTAAATTAAGCTAATGTTGCAATACAAAATAAACTTGCTTAGCCCTCTATAGGTATGTGTATCAGTTAGGGTTCTCCAGAGAAGAAGGATCAGTAGATCTAGATACAGATCTGTCTGTCTATCTGTAATCAAGAAATGTATTTATTTTGAGGAACTGCCTCATGCAGTTGTGGGAGCTGACAAGCCCAAAATCCAGAGAGAAGGTCAAAAGTCCAGAAACTCGGGCAGGACTTAATGCTGCAGGCTTGAGGGAGAATATCTTCTTGTCTAGAAAACTCCACTTTTCCTCTTAAGGCCTTCCAATTTATTGGATGAAGGCTACCCACATTATCAAGGGTAATCTTAAAGTCAACTGATTGTAGATGTTAACCAGGTCTATAAATAGCAATACCTAAACTAGTGTTTGATAAAATAACTGGGTACTGTAGCCTAGCCAAGTTGACACATGAGACTAACCATCATAGTGTGCTAAAACGTAACACCTAAAATCTTTGAAACAATTTTACCTACATGAATAGAGCCTACAGATTTGAACCATGATATTCGATTGTTATTAGGTCTTTTCCAAATGCTGAAACTTTCTGTCTTTGACCTTCTTTGCTCTAATAATCGAAACAAAACAAAACAAAATCCAAGATGCTTACTTCAGTCATTGAATTTGAGTAAGACAGTAACACTGCAGAGAACAAGCAAAATAAATATAGTAGTATATTCAAATATTTAAGCAAGAAGTAAAATAATATGGATTTGGCTTAGTTTTTGGTACTATGATAATCTGGAAAATTTTCAAATGTATAATGTATTACTACACTGTGGTTTCCAGGATTTAGAGATGTAGAACAATATACTAATTAAGCAAACTATTTAGTTTCTCTCTTCTCTCTTCTCTAGAAAGAGAATTCTTTCTAGATTATTGGCTTATCAAAGTAAAATCATTCCAGATATCCCAATATATTAAATATTATTAAAATGGAGAGGGAATTCCCCAGAAGATAAAATTTTTATTATAGTGTATGATGATGCTTACATTTTTAATTTGATAAATTTTATAAAAATTAGAGACCGGTTTGATTTCAGTTTAAATCAAAACTGAACTAGATTTAACTGAAGAAAAATTTAATAAAAATGCCATTTTGACTTTTGGGAGGTTAAAAGCGAAAGAGTTTAGAGTGATTTAAAGGGGAATAAAAGGACAATGAAATTTAGAAGGCCTGAGGGACTGCAGTAAAGCTTATTTTTTCTCAGAGGTGAGGTAGTAAGATGATGAATTATTCAGCCTACAATCAACTAGCAGTGAGCAACTTGCCATCTGTTTTCCCTTTTTACATTATCATTATTTAACAACACATCTTAAAATGTTTGGAAGCCTAAACTCAGAGTTTTGAGTGTGTACTTTTTCAATTCCCTAATTAGGTTTATTATATTATTTTTATATGATCTGACTTGAGATTCTTTTTTTATTGTACAGTATGTTCTTGCTTCAATTAATACCTTAATCTGAGAAAGCATATACAAATATATACTTTCAATAAGAGGAGAAACCAATCTCTATTTTCCTTCAGGTGAAAAAATATATACTCTTGAGAAATTCGTAGATTGTTTAGAAAGATTGGCATTAAATTGTGACTTAAAATTGAATTAATTTTTTACTAGCTGAATGCGGAGGTCGTTTTAAAGGAGAATCATCAGGAAGAATCTTATCTCCTGGTTATCCCTTTCCATATGACAATAATCTGCGTTGCATGTGGATGATTGAGGTAGATCCAGGAAACATTGTCAGGTAAATGGATTTTATTATTTCAAAATGACCAGGGAATCTGAATTTCCCTGATCAGCCCCTATATACAATATCAATTAATATCAAGATTTTTCAATGTTTTTTAACCTTGGCAAAGAAAAACATGGTTTTTATATGTTTAAAATATGAAAAAAAAAAAGTATTCACAAGCATGATTTATTGATTTGTGGTCCACAACAATAGTTCATACAGCCCCTTAGAGAGAAGTGTTTCAGTTATAAGAGGGCACAGAAGGTGCGAATTTTTCCTACTTGTTGGCGATGCTATACTTTCAGTTATGCATGACTTAAGACGCTGAGTCCATCATTTTGATAGGTATACAGAGTTGTGCAGATCACTGTCATAAGTTCAGCCTCATGAACATTTAGAAGAAATAAGAATGGAAGAGGACTCAGTACCTATTCCCTGTCTTCCCTAGATTTAGGCATATCTCTGAAGCATTTGCTTTCTTCCCACGCTCTAACCATGTTAGTGTTCTGTTCCTGCTGAGTTTAGTTAGGTGGCTCACAGTTCTTCACATAATTTCCTCTTAGATGATGGCGGAACCGTAGCCTCCTAAATTAACACCAGTCAGGTTTCCAAGGCGCACCTGCTCTCAGTTCTAGTTTAACTATTATTGTTATGACTAGGGATGAATTAGTAAATGAACAAATTCCCCTTGACATATGAGCTAGCTATTGTGTTATCACTCACAAAACAGTGACATTAAGAATTGCTGCTTTATATAAATGGATTTTCAAACAGGCTTATGGGTGATGAAGGCAGTTTTATGAAAAACAAATATTGTCCTTCAAATAACATGCTGCAAGGTGTACTCCATGTATTGTTGGATGCAGTGTGAACTGGTACATTACTTTTGCAAGGCAATTTGCAGCTACAAATTGAATCGAACCTCAGCCTACTTTTCTTTAAGATAGGTCACGTATTGTTTTGTTTTAAATATTAGAAATGGTAAATGTGAAAATATTAACTTCAACAGAATTCTGGGATTTTTAAAAATTAAAGAAAAATATTTGATATTAAATTGCAACCCAGATCACATATCACACATGAATGTGGTATATGTGTGTGTGTGTGTGTGTGTGTGTGTGTGTGTGTGTATATATATATATATATATATGGAGAGAGAGAGAGTTGAGCATGTTGATACAATTGGATTTCTAATTTTTGGCATTAGGCACAAAAAAATCAGACACTAATTTTGTCTAGATTAGACACAAAGCAAAATAGATTTAACATGAAACTTTTTTTTTTCCTTTTTTGTGCATTTTTTTTGGGGTAGACACTTTCACATTAAGGAAGTTCCCTTTTACTCCTAGATTACTGGGTGTGGTGATTATGAATGGATACTGAATTTTTTAAATACTTTTTCTGTGTATATTGAGATCTTCATGTGATTGTTTTCCTCCTTATATCTGTCACTGTGGTGAAATGTAATCGTTGGTTTTTGAATGTGAACCATTTTTGCATTTGCGGAATAAACCTCATTTGAGTCTGATAAAACAAACAAAAAACTTGAAACAGTGGAAATAACACATACTATGGAATTAGATAACTTGAGTTCAATTCATGACTCTGCCACCCTTTGGGCAATCTTAGTTAATCTATCTCAACCCCATTTGCTACATTTGTAAAATTGAGATAAGAATTGTTCCTGCTTCATTGGGTCATTGTAACAATTAAAGGAAGAAAATCGATGTAATGCATTTTGCACAGTGCCTGGCACATATGAGATCCTCTAAGTGTCACCTGCCATTGCCACAGTTAAAAGTCATGAACACTGAAAAGAATGTACAGATCTTCCTCGGGTTACATCCTGATAAACTCAACGTAAGTTGAAAATATCATAAGTTGAAAATGCATAAAATATAACTAACCTACTGAACATCATAGCTTAGCCTAGCCTACCTTAAACATGCTCAGAACACTTACATTAGTCTACAGTGAATCATCTAACACAAAGTCTATTTTATAATAAAGTGTTGAGTATCTCATGTAACTTTATTGAATACTATAGTGAAAGTGAAAAACGGAATGGTTTTATGGGTATATTATGGTTGTAAATGTATTGGCGGTTTGTCTTTGTGATCTTGTGACTGACAGAGCTGTAGCTCCCTGCCACTGCCCAGCATCGTGAGAGAGTATCATACAGCATATCACAACTGGGAAAAGATCAAAATTCAAAGTACAGATTTTACTGAATGCATATCTCTTTTGTACCATCTTAGAGCCAAAAAATCCTAAACTGAATCATCGTAAGTCAGGGATAGTCTGTATACCTAAAGTTTTTATAATTTGCAGAGGTGATGTAATAGTACATTTAACCATATTCTAAAAAAAAATTATACTGCTCAAGAAAAATTCATTAAGTTTATATATGCAGTTTACATAATTCATTTTTATCTGATAGAATAAAAGGAATATCTAGTATAAACATGATGAATATTTGTTATATTCTTTATTTAAAACTGAATCCATGTTTAAGATAATCAGAGATATATGGTTCTCTCACAGCCTACAGTTTCTTGCTTTTGATACGGAAGCATCGCATGATATACTCCGAGTTTGGGATGGTCCACCAGAAAATGATATGCTTTTAAAGGAAATTAGTGGTTCTCTTATTCCTGAAGGAATCCATAGCACCCTCAACATAGTAACCATCCAGTTTGACACGGACTTTTATATCAGCAAATCTGGATTTGCAATTCAATTTTCAAGTGAGTTATTTTTTTATTTCTTCAATAAAAAATAGGAGTGCTATTTAAACAGTTCTGTTTACTGCTCAAACTTTAATTTTAAAATTTTAATGATCTTAAATATTCCTATTTCTAGTTTTCTTATTCATCTGGAGTTAAGGTAAAACATAGAAAAAAAGAAATACAATTAACTTTTAATTAATTAATTGTTGAGCCCTTCTCTCCAACTGTCAAACCAATTTTCCATAAAGTAAAGATGGTGTTAAAATAATTCAGCAAATGAAACAATTACATTATACAGCTTGTAATTTGAATTTACTGTAAAATTATATTTTAAAATGTACAATTTTTGGAGATAAGGAAGGAAATGAATATTTGCCACTAAAAGAAAAGCAACCCTACATTTTTACTAATTTTATTTTTCTTCTGTTAAAGATCTTAATTATATATTCACAGGAAGCTTTGACAAAATATTTTAGATCTACTATTAAATTAAAGAT
Source organism: Balaenoptera ricei (assembly GCF_028023285.1). Classification (NCBI taxonomy): domain Eukaryota; kingdom Metazoa; phylum Chordata; class Mammalia; order Artiodactyla; family Balaenopteridae; genus Balaenoptera; species Balaenoptera ricei. Next base: position 25,813,665 of record NC_082655.1, read on the forward strand.
TTCCTACAACAATGAAATATCATTCATTATAATTACTAGTGTTCATGGCCTTTTTTCTTTTTATGGCTCTGCTAAGTGGTTAAATATATGCTGTTCTGTAAAACGGATTTTGGTTTAATGGCTGGAGAAACTAAATGAAAACTCAAAAATTTTAGTTGCTATTTTTTCACTCATTACCAACACACATTATCTCTTTGAGAAAAATATCTAAGGGATCTTCTAATTGTATAGGCTTAAAAAGTCCTATTAATTGAAACTTATTGAGATTTCCAACATCATCTATGGGAAGAGTGCAAACCAGTATCTTCAAATGTGCCTTAATTCAAATCCTGTCTTCTTACTAATTGCTGACTTTGGACACCTTACCTCATCACCTGAGTCTGAGTTTTCTAATTCACATAGGAATAATAATGCTCATATCATAAATAGATTATTAGGATTTAACATGATCATGTGTGCACAGTTCTTAGTATTGAGTAGTAAATAGTTGGTGCCCAGTGAACTATTATCATTATATGAATAAATGTAAAATTGGAACCCTTTAGAGAAAGCATGAAGGGCTTTTTTAACGACTGGCCTGAAAATATACCACTTTAGGTTAACAACTGGTCAATACAAATATATAATTAACTTGACAGACCTTTTGTTCATGGAAGACAGTTGTTTGGCATAATCGACTAAAGTAAATGAATTGTTCTGTGTTATAAATAAAGTTCATGTGAGAGAGGTGTACATCAGCAGAGTCAATATCTTTCAATTTGTACCTTTAGTGTATCTTTTGAGACAAAGAAAAAAGGAATGAAAAATAAGAGAATGATTATGTAATTAATAAACATAAATGGCTTGTAATTCTGAAACGCTTATAAATGAAACATTGTTCATATTTATATCTTCTATTTTCTACTGTTTATTTCTCCTTTTTTTGAAGTTAGGAACAATTTGTCAGCAAACTGCTTATGATTGCTGTTCAATTTCAGTTATTTATAATGGTAGTTTGGCAACCAACAGCTCTCCTTTCATTTACCTTAAATTAGTAAGGTTTTACACTTAAATGGTTATTTGTGATTAAATGTCTGAATGCAGTCATGTGAAAAGGTGCTTCAGGCTATTGTTTGTGAATGCCAAGTACATCTGATTAATAGAAACAGACTGCTTTATATGCATTTATGGAATTTTTAATGCACATTTGTCTGTAAAATTAGCAATACATTTTTATATTTATTGCATTTGTAGGGCATATTAAAGTTATGGAAACAATATGTATCATACCAGAGTTTTAATAAATCTGCCTCCATAATATTCTTTTAAGATGCATAGAAATGTGTACTACTGATCTGAGACTAAAAACCTATTCATTGAAATAAAATTACCTGGAGGGTTAATATATTGTGAATAGCATCAATCAATGAAAATTAGTCTCTGGGTTGGAGATCTTCTGTAACTTATGCCTATACAGCTTTATAAGTGTTCAGATTTCAAATGTGAAAATAGTTTTTTCATGAATGAGGTCTTGCTTGGTGCCAAGAACCGTAAATAGTTTGTATGATCTATTTAATCGTCACAGAAGCCATATGAGATATGTTGTATCATCCCCATTTACCAAACAATACACTGAGGTTCAGAAAGTGAGTTAATTTGTTCAAGGTCACACCCTAGCAGATGCCTGCAGCTGTGACTCAAATCCACCTATGTCTGAAAGGAGATTAACACTGTGCCTGGTGCATAGTAAATGCTTAGCAGTTATTACTACTCTTTTGCTATCCTTATTTATTATTTATTAATATTCTAGAGGAAATACAAATATTTTAATTATGCGTTATTAGTTACAATGAAGTTCTACAATTTAATCAGCTTGTCTTTCTGATTATGCTTACAAGAACCACATCTAAGGTCACACTTCCAAAAAGCAGATGATTTATACAAGTGAAGCAGTGAGAAGGAATAAAGGAAAGCTGGAATGTGTACATTCCCATTTAAAAGGGACAGTTGCCCCCTCTGGCTAAAGTCATTTTGCCCTATAGGAAGACAGACTAATTTTTAAGTGGAACTTGAAATAAAGAGTTTTATGTAAAGTCATCTAATTGTCAAAGAAAACAACTCAACTAATCTTTTTTTTTTTTTTTTTTTTTTTTTTTTAAAACACAAATTCATTAATTCAGACAATTCAACAATTCTTTACAGTCTGATTCATGGAAGGTTAGGGCAAGGCAGGATTTTATTATTTATTTATTTATTTTTGGCTGTGCTGGGTCTTCGGTTCATGCGAGGGCTTTCTCTAGTTGCGGCAAGTGGGGGCCACTCTTCATCGCGGTGCGGGGACCGCTCTTCATCGCGGTGCGCGGGCCTTTCACTATCGCGGCCCCTCCCGTTGCGGGGCACAGGCTCCAGACGCGCAGGCTCAGTAGTTGTGGCTCCTGGGCCCAGCCGCTCCGTGGCATGTGGGATCTTCCCAGACCAGGGCTCGAACCCGTGTCCCCTGCATTAGCAGGCAGATTCTCAACCACTGCGCCACCAGGGAAGCCCCAACTCAACTAATCTTAAAGAGAATATTAAAGTCTATAGTCCAATAAATCATGACTATGGGTCAAATTTGGCTTGCAGGTCAAAATTTGCCACTTGAGAGTTTTACCTGAATTCCTTTTCCCAAGATAAATCTATCTCATGTTACCCATTTATTCATTTGTTCATTCGTTCATTCTAGGAGAGTCTATTAAAGGACCAGATAGTAAGCATATTTATCTCCAGCTATTTCTCGAGTGCTTCTTTCCTTTCACTTAGGCAAATCTTCTTAGTTACATAAACACACACACACACACACACCCTGTACTGTTCTCTGTCCCTAAAGTTTCTTTTACTTTAAATTTTTTTCTTAAGCCTTTCTCATTCTTCCAGACTCAGCACCAAGACCTCTTTTTATAAAATATTTTCTGCCCTCTGTATAAAACATTTTTAAATGTTTATAAAACAATCTCTTTTTAAAACATCCTCTGACCTTTCTTTATAAGAGAAATTCCAGCCCATGCTCTAGGCACTAGCTATAATTTTTTTCCAAATAAAGATGTGAAAACATGGTTTATCATTTCATTATTCTGAAGATGTTTTAATTATATGAACTTTGCCTCTCTAAATGTCTGTAAAGAGCAAACATTCTATTTAGGGTGATCATGTAATTTATTGTTCAAATCTAAGATAACTTTTGAGAGTAAAAGGGGACACCTAAAAATTAAGCTGGACAACAGGCATAAACTAGAACAATAGTAACCAAATCAGTTTGTATCATTATTTTAATTGTCAGATTTTCATTCTGTTCCCATTCCACCCACCATCACCACCACATTGCCTGTTCCTTTTTTGAGCAAAGAGCTGAGTGTCAAATAATAAATTAAAAAAGGAATGAGTCAGGAAATAGCAGCAAAACAGTCTTAAGCAACAAAATGCAACCAACGAAATGGATTTCAGTGAACTTGGTGCAAAGTGAATTTAACTGAAATGTAGGTCACATACCAACTTCATAATCACTGTCAAGCCGCTATCAGCAGCCTCATGCCTTCTATTTCATGATCTATTCATTCTTTGTAGTCTTTTGCTTTGCCTCTTGGTGTTATATTCTGCAAGACTCTTTTGCTTAATCACAGCTACTTAAGTCTGACATGGCTACCTCATGCTGTCCTATGTTCTGCCCTTGGTTCTCAGCAGTCAGCCTCTATATATATCTCCTACTTAAATTTGTAATCTGCTTGTCTCATCCCACTTTAGTTCCTCAGGGAGGACATCTTTAAGTATCATGCTGTCATTTGCCCACAGAATAGTTGATTTTGACAGAGCATTTTCTGTGCTCTTCACTCTTTGACATCTCTGTTAAGAATATGCCCCTGCTGGATAATACAAAATACCAAGGGCCATATATTATACTGTTGAAAATTCTCAAGGAGATGGATTCCTTAGTCATGAGACATTGATGTCTCCCGACCTTAAAGGACTGCATGGTGCCCCTGCATTTGTTCCCATCCTCATTATTACTGCCTACACTGCTGTAGCAGTCGACTAGCCACTCACTTCGTTGTCTCTCCAGCCAGACTTTTCTCTACATTTCCACCTGACTGATGTTTTGAAAATATAAATCAGACATCACTCCTCTGTTTAAAATTCTTTTATGGCTACACAGTCATAAGTTCAAAACTGTGGAATTACATTTAAAGCCTCCACAATTTGCACCCAAATTACCTGCCAGCTTCATCTCTCACTATTCAGTTACATACATCTAGTCATCTAACTGCACTGTCCTGAAAAGACATTGACCTTTCACATTTCTGCTTCTTTTGCAAACAACTCTCTTCCATGTTCCTGTAACACTTATGTCCACATTCAAATATCTGTAAATTCTTAGTCATTTTCCAAGGCCCAGGTCAAATGATACTTTAGGTACTAATGAACTTCTAGGCAGAATTAGTCACTCCCATATCTGCAGTGCCCTGGCACTATGTGTGTATTATATTAGAATGGCTGTATATCCTCGTTTGCCCAAGACAGCCCTGGTTTTTGCCTATTTTCCTGGCAACCTGACTTGTTTGACATTTGGTCTGTATTTTCCATTTTCAACAAAGTATCATTATTAATAGTTCTGTTAAAATAGCCAAGGTGTATTTATTAGCTATTGTCTTTGTGTTTGATCTCATCTAGTAGTGTGCGAAATATATTCCCAGTGCTCAGAGTAATTATAATACATGATTAATTTTGAAAGACAAATACTGATAACCCATCTCTATTTCCCAGTCTTTTGTGGATGCCAGGTAACTTACACTTCCCTTTCATGGATAGCATATAGGGCTCTTGTAGATAAAATGAAAATATTCTCAGATATTAACATCTAACTCATTCTGATCTTAGATGGTATTGGGAGAACTATTTGATACTGTTGCCCTGCCAGCTATTTTGTATAACAGCAAGTTATGTCATAATCTATTCTGTGGCTTGAAAGATACCTAAAGCTGTCAGGCCATGAGTTGGCCAAATCACTGAGAAATATGTATTTTTGAAATATGCACAGAAGTAGAGGTTGCACAGATGTGCTGTAGAGCTATAGTCTGAATGTTCTTGCCATGAGTGTTTGTTATTTATTTTATAGGATAAATTAACAATTATTTATTTTATCATACTGTTTTATTATTTTACGATAGACATTTATGGCAGCAGTGGGATAGAAAGTACATACTGAATATTCATTTCTTAAGAAAGCTTAATTCCACCAAGATTTCTAAAAGAAAGTTCAGCTGAAGGAGGCTGTCAGGAAGACCCAGCAGAGATCAACAAGGATGTCAGACAAACTTATTCTCGCAAAATTTGAAACTAAACCCAAAAAGATAGCAGGAAAGGATCTAGAAGAATTTTTGTTTATTATGATTTGTGAATCAAAGCATTTTAGTACATCCAGAAACACATTTTTAAAAAAGTGGGGAGTTCCACATGATCCCATTTCAATTAAACATATTTAGGTAAATTGTAAAATTATTTTTAGAGGGTAAATCACATACTGATTGGTTATTTTTCTGTACAATCAAAAATTAGTAGAATACAGAATAAAATGAGACTTCCTTGGCTTGTATATTATATTAACATTCTGTTAAGCTACGGAGGGGGCAATTTTATATTCTAAAATATGAAACATAATTAAATGGTGATTTGGAGCCATGATAATACATCAACAACATCTTTGTCATTTTAAAGTATCTGATGTATTAAATTGATTATTATTATGATTATTTTAAAGTACCTATCTACTATAGCTATGTTCTTTTTAGTTGAATTATTTCCTAAATAAAATTTCTCCCTGGTTTTGGATTTATCCCTGGGACCCTGATATCATTGGTATTAATAGACCAATTTTTCCTAATAACTTGTTAACCTCATGTGAAAGATGGGATATTTTGATTGAGAATGTAGTATATATGATATTAAACATGAGATTTAGACCTAACAGTATATTAATATTTTAAGATATTGATACTTGATATTGTTATTTTATGAACAAATTGCCTACAAATTTTAATATGATAAGTTGTTGGAATACCTGTTTGGATTAACTACATGGTTCTTAGACTTTTATTACTTACATATTAAGGATTTTATACAAGTTGCTCATAATGTCTGCTAATCATCAAAAAAATTTTTTTTTTAATTTTGATGTGCTAATCATCAAAAAACCCAATAACAAGAGTCTGTCATACAGAGTGAAGTAAGTCAGAAAGCGAAAAACAAATACCGTATGCTAACACATATATAGGTAATCTAAAAAAAAAAAAAAAGGTCATGAAGAACCTAGGGGCGGGACGGGAGTAAAGACTCAGACCTACTAGAGAATGGACTTGAGGACACGGGGGCAGAGAAGGGTAACCTGGGACAAAGTGAGAGAGTGGCATGGACATATATACGCTACCAAACGTAAAACCGATAGCTAGTGGGAAGCAGCCACATAGCACAGGGAGATCAGCTCGGTGCTTTGTGACCACCTAGAGGGGTGGGATAGGGAGGGTGGGAGGGAGGGAGATGCAAGAGGGAAGAGATATGGGGAGCTATGTATATGTATAGCTGATTCACTTTGTTATAAAGCAGAAGCTAACACACCATTGTAAAGCAATTATACTCCAATAAAGATGTTAAAAAATAAAACAGTAACATCTCAATTAAAATAAAAGAAAATCGATGATGAAAATGCAACTTGTACACAATGTATGTTAACATACATGGGGACCATGTGATATCATTGACCATGTGAAAACTAGAAGACATAAATCTGTTTAAAAAAAAGCATGACTTTTCATTTAGAACAAATGAAAACTCTACTAATTTCATCACTTTATGTTCTAAATTCTCTTCTGCATGTATGAAAAGTGTTAACATGCCAGCTTCCTTACCAGAAGAACTTCCCAAATAGTTAAATGAGTCCAATCTTATATGTCACATCAGTAACATTAATCACCTCAAATATTTTAATTCCAGCAAAAGTTTTACTTTTTACCTCCATTTTATGAAGCAGAGTATAGTCTTTGAAAGTTTATTGTGATAAAGATGAAACATCTCATATTATAAATTTAGTTACAATTTTAACATTTCAATAATTAAACTTACTTAGACTTATTTTATGGTCCAGCATATATTTTTCTAGAAGAACCATGTGCATTTGAAAAGAATGTACACTTGCCATTATTGTGAATTAAATACCAATTAGATACAGTTGGTTGATAGCATTGTGTTTGAAGTGTTCTATATTATTACTGATATTTTGTCTACTTTTTTTTTTAAGCCACTAATGAAAGAGTAGCATTGAAATGCCCAACAGCAATTGTGGATTTGCCTGTTTATTCTTTCTATCTTATCGTGTCCTGTCATGTTTGTGTATCATGAAGATCTGTTACTAGGTGTGTACGTTTGAGATGCTATGCCTTCTTAATGAGTTGACTGTTTCATTAGAATGAAGTAGCTTTCTTTTTCTCTGGTAATTTTCCTTGTCTTGAAGTTTGCATTGTCTGATATGAATATCTTATAATTAGTGTTTGCACGGTATTTCATTTAGCATCCTTTTAACTTGTTAGTGTCTTTATATTTAAAGTAGGTTTCTACTTTAAACAGCACATGATTGAGATAGTACTTGCTTGAGTCTTGTTTTTTTATACAGTCTGAAGATTTCTGCCTTTTAATTGTAGTCTTTAATTTTTTTTCATCTTTATTGGAGTATAATTGCTTTACCATGTTGTGTTAGTTTCTGCTGTATAACAAAGTGAATCAGCTATATGTATACATATATCCCCATATCCCCTCCCTCTTGCATCTCCCTCCCACCCTCCCTATCCCACCCCTCTAGGTCGTCACAAAGCATGGAGCTGATCTCCCTGTACTATACAGCAGCTTTCCACAAGCCATCCACTTTACATTTGGTAATGTATATATGTCAGTGCTTCTCTTTCACTTCGTCCCAACTTCCCCTTCCCCCGAATTGCAGTCTTTAAATCATTAGACCGTTCACACATAATGTAATTGTTATGGTTTGGTTTGGCTGCCGTATTGCTATTTACTTTTATTGGACCCACCTGTGTATTTCCACCATCATTTTCTTCCCCTCTATTAACTTATTGGCTAAACATTTTGGAGGTGGGGGTGTACTTGCTCTAATATTAATAGCATACATCTTTGATCAAAACCTACCATTAACTTCTATTACACACCGTCATATATAATGTAAGAATGATAGTGTATTTACATTTCCCCCTTCTTTCCTTTGGACTGTTGTTTCCATTTATCTTACTTCTATTTATATTAACACCACAATACATTTTTTAAACTTCAAGCAAACAATTATCTTTTAAATATTTTTTAAATGAAACAAAGATCACATATTAAAATTATAGTGTTAAGGATAAGGCTATTTGTTTTGTGATAATAATACAAATATAAATTTTGGTGACACACAACTTCATGGCAAAAACAAAGCTCTTATAAAATTAAGAAACAGATATATACTTAGAATTGGTTGTGGTGAACATATAATTCATAACTGCAACCAAGCAAATTCTACCCATCACAATAAAACTGTCATTAAAATTTACAGATATTTTTATATACAGCAAAATAATTGAATTACATTTTTTGTGTGTATGACAAAGTAATGCTGATTCAAAAATAAATAAACTTTAGTATGTCAGTACCAGCTTCTGTTTTCTCTACTCATTGTCATTCAGACTTAGAAAAGTTTGCATCTCTGAAGCACTCTTTTTCATAATCAACCAAAATGCCCTACTATGGTTTTGAAATTTTTGATAATAAAACCTTTAAATTTGGTTGATTTATATTAAAATCATATGAAAATCTTTAATCAAAATATTCAGTTATTGGCATGTTAAAGATCTTCAGCTTTTGAAAATTTTGGTGAATTATAATTATTGAAAACAAAGTTTGGAAATAGGAAGACATTTAAATGCTATTTTTATGAAAGTTAAAAGTTAAAACACTGTATAAAATTAAAATTTGAAACTATTATTGTCCTGTAGTATGATTTGACTTGTGAAAAGAGAGTATCTTTTGATGAAGTTCTTATTTTTTAATCAGATTGAATTTATATTTTATACTATAATAGAATAAAATTGAGAAAACATACAATTATACAGCTTACAAGTGAAGTATTCCAAAAAAAATCATAATTTAAGACAACTTGGTAAGCTTTATATTATAAAAATTTTTGTCAAGAAAGGTATCTGAAAAGAAGTAAAAATTTACTATCTGTGAAAATACTTAAGCTGAAATATTTACACATTGTTGTATGAAATAAAATCAAATTGAAACTTTCCTCTATTTTAAAGAATTAGTCCTAAGCCTACCAGATACCTCAATACCTATAAAGAAAAACCTTTCTCAATTAAAAGTAGTATGGCCTGTAGAGACCTCTGTTAACATGCCAACGATTTAAAATGTATTAAAAATACCTTTAACAATACCAATAAAAATAAGAATATATTGAAAACCACATACTTAAGAAAAAATAGTAAAATGACATTAAATATATCTAGGAAACCAATTAGAGAATGTACATTTGTACCACAAATGATCATTTTGCTTATCTTATTTTTAATGTTTAATTAACTCATATGAAGATGTTTTTGTGTGCATAGACATGGCATTTTAATTTTTTAGAAATTATTTTTAGTAGTTTTTGCATAGATACTTATTTTGAAAAATTCATCAATGTAATATTATCAATCTGGTAAATCAGTACATATTTTTAATTACATAATTTAAATTACTTTTAGCTTTTTATTTCATGCCCACAATTTTTCACTTTCAATGACAAATGTCACCTGATTTTAATAAACATTTTATTATATTAAAGACATATACACATCTGCTGTCCCTCTTAGACTGTGTTCCTTTGAAGCGCAAGGTTTATCCTATTAATATTTGTATCACCAGAACTTGGCATTGTACCTGGTATTTAATACTTAGTAAATGTTAAATGAAACTGATTGAGTAGGAAATTTTTTAATAATGTAAAATTAAAAGCACACTGGTATTATATACTGTCAGTCAAGACTAATGTAAAACAATATTTATATGTTTTTACTCTTTTTTTGCTCACTAATTCTGGTGATCTCCAAATATTAGAATTCAATTCTGAATTAGACTTCTATATAATCCCTTATAATCCTTGGATATAAAATCAGTTTCCTGTTTAGGTACCTTTGACAGTCTTCAACCTAACATGCCTTTTGATTTCAAAGAAATTAGACCAGTGATTTTATTTTCACTTTTGTCCATGTATTAGAGCACAAGAATCAATGATGGTATGGAGGTGTTGGTTCTTATTACAGTTCATTCCCAATATAAAACATACTTGGCTTATAGTGGGTGCACAACAATTACCTGGTGAAATAAATGAGTAAATATGTATTTTAAAAAGGTATTTCTATATAAAGTACTTGGAATATATTATAACACTAGCTTTGTGGTTTCTTTTGCATTGGCAGCTTTGTTTCTCTCTAGAGGTGATAGGAGGAAAATCTCTGTCATGCTGCTATCTACTTTAACCTGACTTGCCATATCATTAGATGTATCCTTAGAAACATAATGAAATTCTAAAGATAGCTACGTTACTGAGTAGCTGGCAGAGTGTAGGCCTAATAATGATGTTGAACATTCTTTGTAAAATTGATGGATCTTGTACAAAGCAGGGACTCAGTCAAGGGCAAAATTCTCCAGGGTGAAATCCACCTCTAGGTTACCATCTGCATTTCACATATTTTCCGATTGATTTGATTCTAGATGGGATTTCCTTCCAGGTTAAATATTCCCATTACCCAGCTTGATTTCCTTATAGATAGTGAAGTGGAGAATATCGTGTCATTTCTTAGTCAATACAAAAATATAAGACAATAGAACTGGAAGAGAAGAGTGTAAGGCCTTGTGAATACCAAATTTGGACTGTGACCTTGCTGAAGTGTCTTGACATATTGCAAAAAAATATACAACAACTTCTTAGACAAACTACACAGTGAATAGTAAAATCTACTGGTCTTCAAAGATTTATCTCAGAGTTTATATTTTCATTGAATTATACAATATAATTGTTAGAATAGAACCTTAAGATTATTTTCTAATACTAAATCAGGCAGGTAGAAAATTATTACTATGTCAATTTTACCGATGAGGCAGTTAAAATTCAGGGAACTAATACAACCTGGTCAGTGTCCCCTTCTTACAACAGTACAGATTACAGTACAAGTCTTCTGCTTTTGATTTTATCCAGCTGTATAGAATCTAAGGTTTTTCTCTTTTGAAAGTTCTTGAGATAAACAAGTTTATACCAAAGAGTCTACTTTCTGAATGGAAAGGACACACAAGAACTTATGAGTGATTTAAGTGTATTTATTCTTTGTTGCACAGAGCAATGCCATAAGCAAACTGGACTGTTAATTTGCCCAAGGTCACCAAGATGGTAATTCAGACATTATCTCTGAATTATCATCCATAATATAGTCGAAACTTATACATGTGCTAGTTAGGACTGTGAAATATGTATTAGGTGAGGTGCACATTTCCAATTAAATTACACTCTCAATTAGATGAAACAAATATAAAATGAGAAGTCAGAAGTATATTTACAGTACTGATGAGTTGTAAAAATGGTGAGAACTCAGTCATTTTCTGTAGTATTTAGTGCTATCAGTATTGTTCTGAAAACAGCCTCAGGTTATCCAGATAGATTAATTAAAGCAAATTAAAATGTAATATAAATGTTGTTGCTGCAGTCTTGGAATAAATGTTTCCCAGTGTCAAACAAATGCTAAATTATAAACAAACCTTAAGCATATATTGAAATGACTAGCTGTAATTTTGTTCATTCATTCATCCATTCATTCATTTCACACACTTTTTTAAAAATAAATTTATTTATTTATTTATTTATTTATTTATGGCTGTGTTGGGTCTTCGTTGCGGTGCACGGGCTTCTTATTGCGGTGGCTTCTCTTGTTGCAGAGCACGTGCTCTAGGCACACGGGCTTCAGTAGTTATGGCACATGGGCTGAGTAGTTGTGGCTCTCGGGCTCTAGAGCACAGGCTCAGTAGTTGGGGCTCATGGGCTTAGTTGCTCCGCGGCATGTGGGATCTTCCTGGACCAGGGCTCAAACCGGTGTCTCCTGCATTGGCAGGCGGGTTCTTAACCACTGCGCCACCAGGGCAGTCCCCCACACATATTACTTGAACTATTTATTTTATTTATTTATTTTTTCATTGAAGTATAGTTGATTTACGGTGTTGTGCCAATCTCTGCTGTACAGCAAAGTGACTCCGTTACACACATATAGACATTCTTTTTTTATATATTCTTTTCCATTATAGTCTATCACAGGATATTGAATGTAGTCCCCTATGCTGTACAATAGGACCTTTTTGTTTATCCTTGATGAACTATTTTTAACTATTGTGAAAGATTCTCTTCAATTTCTTATATATAAGGACAATTTATTCCTAGGGTATAGCAACGCTTGATTTGATAAGGTCTCATGTTGCTTAACAATAAATTCACTAACTCTTTCAGTGGATTTAGACTATTGGTGAAGATTAAAAGCATTGTAAAAACAATTCCTAAGAAATGCTAATGTAAACTTTCTTAACTTGAGCATAAACTTTTTTAATTTACATACTTATTTATATATAATTAGCATGTGAATAACATATCTTGAAAAATTATTTTTACTGTATACAATAAGTAGTTATGAAATGGTATTACTTTTACATATCTATTTTTTTCACACCCTGAGTCATGAGAATTTTTAAGAAAAAACTGTTATGGATACAAGTTGTTTTTGGTGGAATAAAAACAGTTCAATTTTAAAGGAAAAGTTTGTCATTACAAATTTATTTCTGACTTATTATAATAACCAGATATAAAAATTCATTTTGTTAGAAGTAAATGCTACCATACAGAATAAAATCACTTGCATAAAAAATAAAGTAATATTACAAGATTTTGTATGTTTGCTAATGTTCAGTTTATTTCTTATGTCAGTGATTTTACATTCTATGGTGAAATTATTTCTAACAAAAGTATTTGTATCTGGGTATTATATTAAATTAGAAATAAATATGCAATGAGAAATTTTTACTTTCAAATGGAACAATATTTATTTGATTTTATTGATATCAATAGCATAGGAAAACTTTTTTATACATAGGTGAAATTTAATATTTTTTACATTTTTATTTACAAAAATTTGAAAATTAAAAGATTTTATGATTTTGCAAGTGTTTTGGACATGGTAAGCTGAGGGGCCTATTAGATATACAAGAAGTTAAATAGACAGTTGAATAGAATGGTCTGAAGCTCAGGAAAGACATTAAGACTGAATATATAAATTTGGGAAGCATTAAACTAAAAACAGCATTTAAAACCATGGGATAAGGTGAAGTTATCCAAGGAGAAACTGTAGAAAGATGGGAGCAGAACCATTAAGAACTAATCCCTGAGGTACTACAGCTCTCAGTCATTGGGTTAACAAGGTAGAGATAGCAAAAGATACCAAAAAGAGCAGCAAATAAGCCAGGAAAGAGAACTAGCAGTCTGATGACTGAGAAGCCAAGAAAAAAAGTGCTGTGACAAATATTGCTAAGATGTTTCTGAAAAAAGAAGGCACTAAGTTATCATTGAATTTGGCAGCCTAGATTTAGCAAGGACAGTTTAGTGAATACGTCTGATAAATGGCAGATGAAACTGGAGACAGTTGTATAGATATCTCCCACAGGACAGATGTTTAATAGGTTTCCTACTAAAGAAAGGAGAGAAATGAGAAAAATAGTTGGAAGATAATGGGAATGTAATGAGGATTTTGGTTGTTTATTTAAGATGGAAGTTGGAAGCCACATTTGTATGTTTTTGAGAATGACCCAGTACAAAAGGAAAACCTAGTGATTCAGAAGAGATGAAAAATGTTCAGGAATGAAGTCCTTGAGAAATAGAAAGGTTTTAATACCAGCAGGACAAGAACTAGGGTTAGCCTTACATAGAGAAAAGGGCACCTTCTTTGCTGCTACAGGAGAGGAAGTAGCGAATATGGATGCAGACGCCAGAGATTTGGTGAGGGCGCGCCTATCTTATTGCTTCTACTCTCTTAATGAACTGTAAGGAAAGAAATCACAAAAAAGAGAGGACAGGAAGAGCAAGAATGAGAAAAACAATTGGAAGGGACATGTTCTTGTTACTGCAATTACTTAATACCATTTGACACATATATGGCTAAATTTGGCATATATCAGGTTAAATTTTATTTTTATTACTTCTAATAATACCCGCAAAATAACCTTGAGTCTTTCTTTTTTGCTTCCCTTTATGGTGAAATATCAGGAGCAAGAAAATTTTTGTGTGTAGTGAAGGGTTATAAACTGTTCTTGCCTTTCTGTTTCGATGTAGGTCTAACTTTTTTGCCCAATTCTTTTGTTAATAAACAACTGTCAAAGTTCCATTAGTAGGGTATGGCTTTTTATTGTTTTATCTGGTAATGGGATAGGTTTGTGCTGAGACAATATACTCTAATGGCTAAGAGCCCTGCTGTTTCTTGATTCAAATTTCATCTCTGCTAAGAGCAAACATTTAACATCATGGAGGCTTATTTTACCCATTTAAAGTAGGGATAATAATACTTCATAACGATTTGTGTTTTAGCCTAAGAGTATAAACTTAGCTTCTAGTTCAGTGTTTTGCACAATGTATGCTCTCAATAGAGACAATAATAGTAATCATCATTATTTTATTGGTATCTATTCTGATTGCCCTTCACGTTGAACAACTACATCTCTTTCTTAGATACACAGATTTATTTCAGTTTGACAAAATATACACCAATGGAATCCTGTGAATAAGACTGTATTGTTAATATCTGTGCAATTTTTTAAGTAAGAAATTAATACATTTAAAGCTAAGTGTTATAAATATGTAGGTTTTTGGACTATTCCAATCAGAATGATAGGCAGGTAGGTAGCTGCTCTTCTGATTTTAAAATGACAATAAAGATTAATAACATATTTTAGAAATTTCAATTTAAGTCATTATTTCACTTGAACTTTATACTGTAGTTCACACTTTCAGCACTTTTTATTACAAACACTCTATCACTTTTACTTAAGAAATGCCCCTCGGTTACGGTCTCATGTCTGCATAGGACACTTCATCCACTTTAAGTAACTATGTGATGTTGGTCAGGCTTCTTATCTTTTTTTAGCCTCAATCTTCTCATTGGGAAGATATGGATACTAATAGTACCCAGACTTCTTGTGAATCAGATGAGATACAGATCATAGTACAAGTGTTTGAAAGACAGTAAGTGTCCAATAAATATTACATAATGATAATATTAACTAGTCACATACTCTTCTATTTATATACCTTTTCCCTGTGACTATTATCATTTCTACTGAATAATCAGCTGTGAAACAGACTAACCAGTTGATAATTCCTATTCTAGACTAACCAAAATGTAAATGGCCATTTCTTTTGGGGGGGGGACAAGGAAGGGAAGTCATCTTTTATAGTTAATTTCATTAGGTTTTGAAAGCTAAATCCAAGATATATTTGGATAGGATAGCATATAAGCCTATTATATACACTTTCTAGAATGTTCCTTTCATGATATCATTGCAGGTGAGATAACAAGTTTGTTAAGACCCTTTATCTTTGTTGGAATTTATGCTTACTTTACACATTTATGTTAAGAAGAATCAGGAATAAATGACAAACTTAAACCTAATAGAACAAATAGAGATATTCATTTCATCAATTAAATTTGAAGTAATTTGAACTAAAAACACTGAGACAATGAATAGAAATTACCTATCTTAATACACTGGTGGCAAGTATATTATTTTCTAATATATACTTTTAAAATTTTTACATCTTTAAAATAGTTGATAAATTAAAATACTTAATTGCAAAAAAGTCCTCATTCTATAGAAACACCCTGTATATTATTCCACAGTAGAAGAGAATAGAGAGGAACAAACATCTACTTAAAAATATATATATAACAATAGTAATAAAATGCAAATAAGAATTATATATCTTGAGAATTGTATGTTCCACAAAAGTGAACAACAAATGTCAAATAAAAATTCTTAATCTATTTTTACATATGTGACTAATAGTTATTAAGTTCTAATATTATATAATTATTTTTAAATCATGCTAATTTTGTGAGATTATTTCAGTCCTAATTTCCAAGGAGATACAGCATGACTTTTTTTTTTTTAATTCAAACAGAAAGTCACAAAAATTATAATCATCCTCATCAGTTCACTCAGTCCCATGTAATTAATTTTTTTTTCATCCTGGTCTTTTGTTAGCACTTTTTTGAATTCATCAGTTTTCCATTAGAGTTCTGAAAATGCTTATTCATTCAGTTCAGCAGTATAGTCAGTTACCAGAAACCTGTACTTGTCAGTCTTTTCCATGAATTCCTTGAAGATGAAACCCTTTTATAGGAACATTTTTGCAAAAGCATCAGAGTACACCCAGACCTGTCTGTAAATGTCAAAAGACTTAAAAATGACCACAGTTCAAGATTTGATGAAAGTTCATAATAATGCAATTGACAAGGAAATTTAGTTATTTCTGAGATATACATTTTAAAGTAATAACTAGAATTGACTTATAACATTATACCAGAACATATAAGGTTTTTAGAAATTTCATGTAATGTCTGAAACATTTATATTAACATATTTCCATACAAACAACCCAAAGGAAGTTTAGTATTAGTTGTTTTTTTTTGTTTTTTTTTTTATACTGCAGGTTCTTATTAGTCATCAATTTTATACACATCAGTGTATACATGTCAATCCCAATCACCCAATTCAGCACACCACCATCCCCACACCACTGCGGTTTTCCCCCCTTGGTGTCCATACGTTTGTTCTCTACATCTGTGTCTCAACTTCTGCCCCAGCATGACTTTTTAAATGTTTATATATTTTCTTCGGTGTCTATAGTTTCTACTTAATACAGAAAACAAGAATGACTGATGCCAAAATTAATGTAATTTTGTCTACCCACAAACACAGTGTATAACCAGTATAGAGATTAAACTTTGAATAAGTAAAGAAACTAAGACAATAGCATTCACAGCAAGTAATTCTTTCTGTGTGTATTTAACTAATTGCTTTCAGAACTCAAGTAACTGCAAGAAGAAAAAAATTATTTGGTCTTTCACTAAACCCCATCATTCTCTATTGTGTTTTAAAATCTTACTCCTAATTTATTTATTAGTTGAGAGAAAAAGGAAGAGTACAGTTTTACCACCTCTCTTCCTTCAAGTCAACCAGGCAAATGAATATTTTTACATATTATATATTAGCTAAAGGCAAATGAATATTTTTACATATTATATATTAGCTATCATATTGAAGCCTTTATATTTTAGCTACTAGGTTCCACTTTAAATCTTTAAGCACAGTGACTCTGACAATATGGCCGAAACATCTTTTTTCCCTCAAACTCTAGTAAGACATGGTCATACCAACTACTTTCAGTGTTTTTGTAACATTGTTATATGTACATTTTTACTTTGAGAATGTTCATATTAAGCTTCAAGCTTTTTGCAGAGTCCAGCACATAGGAAGCCTCTACAACAATGACAAAAAACAACAACAAAAGAATATTTTTCATAATCTGTATATCATTCTACTTTTCAGCTTGAAAGCTGTAGCACATTTTACATTTATATCACTCCTTTCCAATTAAAACATCCTAAGTGTAAATCTTGTATGTAGGACATCCTGCTCCAGTTTTGTATTGTAAAACCAATCCATATATCAGTTTTAGTGTTGGTGGAAACCATTCCAGAGCAATTCAAGAAAAGCTTAATGACTGAGTTTATCACAAAAGCATTTACAAAAAAAAAAGTCTATCAATATTGAAAGATTATAATTGCCAGACCCTGTAATGCCTGATGGATGTTCTGCTAAGGAACACTGATAGGAATTACAGAACAAATCCAATTGGAAATTGGAACCAAGTCCCTGCCCCACTTCCCTCAATATTCTCCAATATGAGTCTGATTGTTATTCTATTAACAACTAAAAATAACTCTCTCAAAAATAACTCAAATGAAAGAAGATTGAATATTTTTAAGATGGACACATTTATGTGCACTGTAGCTTTTCTATTTATGGATATAATCTCTGTATTTTTTATAATTTCTTAATGGGGTTTATTATATTTAACTGAGAAAGAAAATGTATCTCTAGGACAGTTAACAGGTAGAAGAGGACAGTCTAGTGTAACATTTAAGGGTTTGGCTTCTGAAATCATACTGACTGGGGTTCAAACCTTGGTTCTGCACTCTTTAGTTTTTGTAATATTGAACAGGTTACTTAATCTTCCTAAACTTTAGTTTTCTCACCTCTAAAATAAAACAAATAATGGCACTTGACCCATTGGGTTGCTAGGAGAATTAAAGGAATTATACATGCAACGTCTTTGTCCTTGGCTATTGCTCAGAAACACTAGTTTGTCAGTAAAATGAAGCAAAACTGTTAGGATTTCTGATGATGTGTATAATGATACATAGATTTAATTTAAGTGGTCAGTAAAATAACATTTGCAGTCTACATCTTGTAACCCTTTTTAAAAAGTAACCCTTTTAAAAATAACCTTTTAGAGTCATGTACCACAATGTTCGTTGCAGCTCTGTTTATAATAGCCAGGACATGGAAGCAACCTAAGTGTCCATCGACAGATGAATGGATAAAGAACATGTGGCACATATATACAATGGAATATTACTCAGCCATAAAAAGAAATGAAATTGGGTTATTTGTAGTGAGGTGGATGGACCTAGAGTCTGTCATACAGTGAAGTAACTCAGAAAGAGAAAAACAAATACCATATGTTAACACAAATATATGGAATCTAAAAAAAAAAAAAAAGGTTCTGAAGAACCTAGGGGCAAGACAGGAATAAAGATGCAGACATAGAGAATGGACTTGAGGACACAGGGAGGGGGAAGGGTAAACTGGGGCGAAGTGAGAGAGTGGCATGGATATATATACGCTACCAAATGTAAAATAGATAGCTAGTGGGAAGCAGCCACATAGCACAGGGAGATCAGCTCAGTGCTTTGTGACCACCTAGAGGGGTGGGATAGGGAGGGTGGGAGGGAGACGCAAGAGGGAGGAGATGGGGGAGATATGTATACGTATAGCTGGTTCACTTTGTTATAAAGCAGAAACTAACACACCATTGTAAAGCAATTATACTCCAATAAAGATGTTAAAAAACCTAAAATAAAAATAAAAATATCCTTTTTTTACCCTTTCTGAAAACATATATAAAACAATTTGCAGTCAGTTCAGTTGTGTGTGTATATATATGTGATTATATATAATATTACTTTTTTGTTGTTGCTGCTTTTATGCAGTCTCAGACTTAACATACCACCAACATTAGGTTTTTTGGGGTGAGTATTAGGGAGATGAGCTATCTATACAAAAAGTACACCTGGTAGATTGTAATAAATTGATTGGTATATTGGTGAATTTATCTATCTATCTGTATCTACCTACCTACCTTTGTACCTGTTTACTAACCTACTAGGGATGTATACAACAGAATCTGTTTGTAGGTGCCACCGCTATGCAGTTTGAACAATTTGAAGTCTGTTCAGTTTTATGTCTGCCTATTTCTTCTTTGTATTCCTAGCACCTAGCACCTTGTCTGGAATATATTAAGTTAGTAAATGAATGAATGAGTGAATACCAGTTATGTGTCTGTAATCCAGCCATTTGTGTAGTTACTTTAATACGCAGTTTAAAAAATAATTTGTACAAGGGCTGAATCCTATGTTTATGAATATAGTTTAATAAGTAGCTTCAATGAAAAATTTAATAGCTTTTTTGTCTTGATACTTAATTATCATATGCTTTAGGGTAAATCTGCTTTGTGGTAATTCAAAGTAATATCTTGTTCCATTAACCTGAATAATTGTAGTTAATCATACTATTAAATGTACCCTATACTGTATATAGAAGAACAGTTGCTTTCCTGTGGTCCCATACTCTCCTCTAATGATTTTTTAAACTTTTTGAAATTTTTAAATAATTTTAGATTTATATGCAATTGTAAGAAATAATAGAGATCCTGTATACCCTTTACCCAATTTCCTCCAATGATGATTTCTTGTATGACTATAGCACAATATCACAAGCAGAAAATTGACTCTGATAACAATCCATGAACCTGATTCAGATTTCATTAGTTTTATATATGCTCATTTTTGTGTGTATGTTTAGTTTGTATATAGTTTTATGTAGATTTGATCGCCACCACCAGAGGTAAACACAGTACGGTTCCATCACAACGATCCTCCTAGTTACTGTTTTATAGTCCTAGTCATCTCCTTCCATCCCCTCCCCTTACAATTCTTGGTAACCAGTCATCTGTTTTCCAACTTCATAATTTTGTCAGTTCAAGAATGTTACGTAAATAGAGGCAAACAGTATAAAACATTTTGCTATTGCATTTTTGTTACTCATCATATTTGCCTTCAGATCCATCCAAGCTGTCTTGTATATCATCATTCCTTTTTTATTACTGACCAGTATTCCATGGTATGAATTTAGTTTAATGATTCACCTGTTGAAGGTGGTTTGTTCCTAGTTTTTAGCGATTACAAATAAAACTCCTGTGAACATCCACGTTCAGGTTTCTATTTCTCTGGAATAAATGTGCAAGAGTACAATTACTGGGTTATGGTAAGCACATTTATTTTTGCAAGAAAGTGCCATCTTCTTTCCAGAGTGGCTGTACCATTTTACATTTCTACCAGCAATGGATAAGTAATTCAGTTTTTTGCAGAATCTTGCCAGCATTTGGTGTTACTATATTTTTTATTTTAGCTGATCTGATAGGTATGTAGTAATATCTCATTGTGGTTTTAAATTGCATTTCCTTAATGGCTAATAATATTGAACATTTTTTCACGTGCCATCTGGTATCCTCTTTATTGAAATGTTTTTTGCCCATTTTCTAGTTGGATTTTTTTCTTTCTGTTTTTATCACAGTTGAGTTTTAAGAATTCTTTATATATTCCAGATACAAGTCCTTTGTGGAATATAGCCCGTGCAAATATGTTCTTCCAGTCTGCACCTGTCTTTTCATCCTCTTCACAGTGTCTTTCACAGAGTATCAAAAAACAGATTTTGAGTAAATTTATTATTTAGCTACTCAAATGCCATGTCCCTGCTTGAAGCAAGTTAGCACATAAATTATTTACCAAAAACAATTAAAAAGTATTTATTGTGCAGGTATTTAAAAATTAGCCCAAGCATTTTTTAATTGAAGTATAGTTGATTTACAATATTATATTAATTTCTGGTGTACAGCATAGTGATTCATAGATAGTTTTTACAGATTATATACTCCATTAAAAAAGCAACAAGGAGATATTGTACAGCACAGGGAATTATGGTCCAAGCATTTTTTAAGTTAATTTTCTGAAAGCACATAGATATGCAGAAGCTTCTCAAATATATGATCTGGAACTTTGAAGGTGATTTTGGATAGCATCAAAACTAAAGGTTTGTTTCTGTCTTTTCATAGGTTCTGTTGCCACTGCATGTCGTGACCCAGGGGTTCCCATGAATGGGACTCGAAATGGGGATGGACGAGAACCTGGGGACACTGTTGTTTTTCAGTGTGACCCAGGATATGAGCTTCAAGGAGAGGAAAGAATAACCTGCATTCAGGTAGAAAATCGATACTTCTGGCAGCCCAGCCCACCAGTTTGTATAGGTATGAATTTAGAACAATTAAAATTTTATACAGGTGTAAAACAATGAAATGCACAAAAAGTAAATCATTGTTATTTTTCCCCTGAGGAGAGGGTCTATAATTTTATTAGATTCTCAGTGGTTCTAACACTCTAACAAAAAAAAAAACAGTAAAGAATCAAAGTTCTTCAAATGTATGGACACCAAGGGGGGAAAGTGGCAGGGTGGATGGTGGTGGTGGGTTGAATTGGGAGATTGGGATTGACATATATACACTAATATGTATAAAATAGATAACTAATAAGAACCTGCTGTATAAAAAAATAAATAAAATAAAATTCAAAAATTCAATAGAAATAATAGAATCAAAGTTCTTGAAAAATCTTCATCTTCCCTATCTACTATACAAATGTAGTTATTCACTGCTTTTAAAATTTAAAGAGTGGATTCAGACTCTGTATTTAAAATGGGCCAGGTTGATCTTGCCTCAATAATGGTTATTCCTTCTAAGAAAGAAAATTTTATCAGAACTTATGTTTGAGTTTCAAAGCTTTGACTTTCCCTTCAATCCATGTATTCCAAATGAATTATCAGTTTTTATTTTGATGATCTAAGGATTTGCAGCCGCTTGGTTAATACTTCCAACTCTCTGCCTTTTGAATCCATGGTCTATTCTTGAATCTCCAAGTTAGACTCTAGAAAATTAAGATACATATTATTTCCCTACTGGGTCTGAGAAAAAGTTAGAGGGATATACCACCTTTGGAATAAAAATAGTAAGAAAACTTGCTATATAAACTTTAAAAAAAATCTTGTTATTAAGGTTCTTAAATTCAGCTAGTTTAATCTCAAAACTTGAGCTCAAGTGTTTTAAAATTGGCATCATCTAGAATGTATAATACAGTTTGCCCAAAGTACGTTATGTGTACTCAAAATTTTATTTATCATATTCTTTCCCTTACTACACTGCAAGCACCTTGGGAGAAGATTCCATATCTTGTTCAGGGTATTTCTTATAGCATGCAAATTTAGCACTTTTAGGAGAGAAAGCCTTATTTTTGTTCACTTTATATCTAACTCATAAATACATTTTCAATAATCATTTCCAAGTGAGTCACATGATAATAAGAAAAGAGTGTTTAGTACCTTAGTCAGAAGTGAACAAATCAAGCACTCAGTTATTCAGATTTACTTTACCCCATTTTATGCTTCTTATGCAAGAGCTGCAAACTCAAATTCATTAGTGTGTCCTATGTGTTGATCTAGGCATTGAGGATTTAGCAGTACAGTAAGACAGAAGAGTTCCCTGTTTTTGTGAACTTCTCTAGTAAAGTGAAAACTGAAAAATCTGAATTCATATCACATCTTTTGTATTTTATATGTTGGAATTTAAAAAAACACAATACACAGAGCAAAACACATCTAAAGGCTCAAACCAGGCAGGGAGTAGACAGATAGTTGTAGACTTCTGTAGAAAATGGAGCAGATGATAAGGAAAAAGCTTATTAAAGGGACATAAAAAAAGCACAGAATAAGGGTGTACATTGAGCCAGTTCAGATTTAGCCATATTTTCCTTTACAGTTTATTATTTCCGTTTATACCTATGTTGCTCTCTATGTACCACTGAAAGATTCTAAATCCTCAAACATTGATTAATTTACATTTACTATAAATACACTCATAAAAGCAGAGGAAAAAATACAGAGAAAAAAATATTTTCAAAGGAAAAGGAACTGAAACAATCAAGTTTTCATTTGTTTACTGGACAGTTAACCTAAAAAATATGCCAATTAAACTAAAATGCCACATTCAAATTAATTGGAATTTGACTGAGTATCTTGTAAAGAGAATCTTTGTGTAAAGAGGAAATGACAAAACTCCACAGACATACTGTAGAACTTCTTGTTTTATTGCGATTCTTAGACCTATTAAACGGGTGTTATTTATTAGAATTACTAGAAAGGCTATATTATGTCAAATGTTGTCATGTAGAGAATTCTGAAACATTGAACAGCTTTACACTGAAATGCTAGAAAACACGAAAATCCAAAAGGTTAAAAGAGTAAAGAACTTTGAGATAGGCTGTTAAAAAATTCCATTTGTAGACAAGACTTTAGCCAGCAAGTCATAATTCTAGAAAATAAAAGTTAAACACCAAATTTTACTTAAATTAAGCAGATTGTGGGAATTTTTTGTAAGGACAGTGGTGCTGTGTATAATTTTTTGGTAGGAAAAGATTGCTTAAGGAGAGGATATGCATTAGAGCTTCTCTGAGGAAGATAATAACCTTAAAAAAAAAAGTCTGAAAAATTGCTAAGCTGCAGAAAACTTGACCTCTGAAACTTATAAGAAAGAACTCCATGATTGGAAATACTATGCCAAAGATTAAACCCTGAACTTTTTAGAAACTTTGTAAGTCTATGTCTCAGACCCTGGAGCATAAAGCATTTTGCTTGCATGTAGAAGTAGTCAACCTTATAGCAAACACCAAGCAGAAGGACAGTCATTTTTAAGAAAGTTAATAGAATTCATTCTAACAGAATTGACAGTGTGAAGATTACTTTGACATTGCCAGAGGGAAAGTAACAGCACTCAATATGAAGGTAAATAACAAAGACATTAGTATGGGTGGGCTGCTGAGAAAGACAGTAGACACAAAACTGAATAGGGGAGAAAAATTAAGATAGTAAAATCATTATCAATAGTTGCCTGTATAACTGTCTCATAAGAAATTACATGCAGAACAAATCATTAATGTGTCAGAACTCTATGGAACCTAACTAAAAATTTAATTCATAAATATATTTGATTTAAAGAGAATCTTATTTTGGATGCTTTATGATTAGATGCATAAAAGTAAAAGATGTATTTTCCAAATGGTATTTAAAGTTTAATATATTAAATGCAAAGAGAGTTTTCTTTACTACTGAGTTGTTTGGGACATACAAATGTTAGATAATGTCTCAGCTTGTCTCAATGGCTTTTATAGATTTTCAAAATCTACTACAGTTATGAAATTTATCTGGAAAACCTCAATAAATAATTGTAATAATAGAATCAAAAGAATTTTAAAGGATCTTATGCTCCAATAATAGTATAATGACAAAATATATCCAGTAAGATACTTAAAAATATGTGTAATGGATTTTCCTATATCTTATATGATAAAGGGTATACACGTATAAACGTATATGTGGATGTGTTCATGTGTATAAAATTGCTAACGATAAAAAAGACCAAAGTTTCCTGTGAAAAATAAGGAGAACTGAAACAAACAAATAAAATTGCCCCCATGATCCCCCAAAGTACAAATGATACCACTTCCTTAGAATGTGAAAAAAAACACAAACATTCCTGCCTTTTGTGCATATATACATATATATATATACACCTATGTAACTGCATTTGCTATTACACATATTTTTCTAATATTTTTCACATATGATTTTAAAAGTTCCAAAGATAAAATATGCTATTATTTTTATCAAAACATATAACTTTTATCAAAACAAAATTTTTTTTTTATCAAAACAAATTAGATTGCCGTTCAGACTTATTCATCTTTAGTCTTCACAATCAATACAAGAAGTCAATAGCAATTCAACAAACATTTATGGAATGTGTAGTATATGCTAAATCTCACATAGAAAATAACATATAAAACACAGTCTTTAGCTTGCAGATTACTGATGAATGCAGATACCTGAAAGTAATATTTAAATAAAATATGGTAAGGGAAATGATGGAGATAGGCACAGGTTGCTATGTATACCAGAGTGTGTTGGAGAGAGCTGAAGTAGAGCCCAGGCTGAGAATTTCTAGGAAAACTCCCTGGAGGCAGTGATGAATCTTGAGACATAAGTAAAAGTTATATAGAGGAAGAAGGGAAGACATTTCAGGAAAAACAAATAGGATGCATAAAGGCATGTAAATACAAGGAACAAGCAAATGATAGTTTTGGGTGTAAATTATGTGTCTAGATTGGTGGTTGATGCAATTGGAAAGGTTGCAGGGGTCAAGACACGAAAGCTATACTGGAGTCGGGGCATTATCTTTTAGGCAATGTGTAATAACTGCAGAATTTTATGCATGGGCATGGTATGATTAGATGTTTTCACTGGGAAGATGAAATGGAGGAAATGAGATTATACTAGAGGCATGGGAAACAAAAAATATTGCAATAATTCTGGAGGCATGTAAAAGTCAGATCTAGAAATGTGGTATTAGAAAAGGAAAGAAGAGATAGATTGAAAAATATCTATGAGGAACTGAGGTAGAGTCTTGGTAGTGCTTCTTGATAGACTGGAGTCAAGGGTGCAAAAAAGAAAAGGGAAGAATCTTAGGCCTCTAGCTTGGGAATGTATGTGGTTGGATGATAGTGCTAACCAAACAACCTAGGAACACAGGAGAAATTTGAGTTGAGGTTTGGATATGTTGGATATTCTGTGTTTGATGTACCCACAGTGATCAGGTAGAGATAGCCAGTAAGCACTTGAGCATATGGTTTAGAATTAAGCAGAGACATCTGTTGGAGATGATAGGAAAAAGGGGTTATCAGTATGTAAGTGGAAGATAAACTCACAATTCGGACATGATCAACAAGGAAGAATGTAATGGAGTGAAAATTAGAGACGATTAGGTAAGGAATTCAGGAGAATACCAGAATTATAAGATGAAGTGAAAGAAGTTCTTGCCAATAAAACTGAGATCTGTACAAAGACATCAGAAGAAAATTAGAAGTGGATTTCCAAAAACGAGGAGAGTGAATTTACGGTGAAAGTCGACAGTTAAGGATGACTGCAGATATGAAGAGAAAGATAAAGGCAGAAATACCCTCCTATATTAGTCAATACAAAAGTCATTTGAGGGTGAGCTAGGGAGTGTTATGTGTGGGAGACTCGGAGGCTAAGGGAAATAGCAATGGCTGGAGAGAGCAGGAGAGGTGGAAAGGACCAAATAAAGACATCTAGAGTCCCTAAGCAACAAAAAGGTTGTTGTCTCTCTAAATATAATTTCAAATAAAAAAAAATTCTAAGCCTGAGATAAGTTTTCTCAGGATGAATACTTTGGTACTTTTCTTCAAGATATAACATAAGAAGCTATTTTTTCCCAGTGATCTGCTTTGCTAATCATGTTAGTCTGCCTACAGGTACATATAGTACATAGGTGATAAAAGAGCGAATGAGATTAGACTTCCTTTTCAAAAGGCGTAGTTGTAAAATAAAAAACAAATTCAAAATAAGTGAGGAGAGACTTTTATTAACAAGGAATTATTGTACAATTTTA
Organism: Balaenoptera ricei; assembly: GCF_028023285.1. Lineage (NCBI taxonomy): Eukaryota > Metazoa > Chordata > Mammalia > Artiodactyla > Balaenopteridae > Balaenoptera > Balaenoptera ricei. The sequence goes on from NC_082655.1 coordinate 25,840,753, forward strand.
CTATTGTTATATATGGAAATATCAAATCACTATGTTATACACCAAAAACTAGCAGTGTTGTAGGTCAATTATAATTCAAAAACAAACAAACTCATAGAAAAAGAGATCAGATTTTTGGTTACCAGAGTCAGGGGGTCAGGGAGAGCTAATTGGATGAAATTGGTTCAAAAGCACAAACTTCTAGTTTCAAGATTGATAAGTACTGCGAATGTAACATACAATGTGATATGTGACGCTGCTGTATGTTATCTATGAAAGTTAAGAGAGCAAATCTTAAGAGTTCTCATCACAAGGAATTTTTAAAATTTTTTCTTTAATTTTGTATCTATATGATAAGACAGATGTTTACCAAACTCATGATGGTGATCATTTAAAAGCTAAAAAGGATTTTTGTAGTGTGTGGGTAGGAGCACTACTGTGATAGGGAGAGCAATGTGATGGTGAGATCTTCCAGCACCTGAAGAATTAGGAAAAGGGGATTTTTCTTTTATAGAGAGGAGTACACAAGGCTGGAAAGAACCAGGTGTGGGGAAGTGAAATGAAAGGGTGGCCCAGAATGCTGTACTCTGAATCCAGCCTATCCTCAGGAGGGGTTGTGTGCTCACTCAAGACTGAGGGAGAGCCAGAGTTCAAGGACCTAGAGAAAGGAGAGAAGCTTGACCAAAGTTTGGTTACAAGCAGTTTATTATGATTGATCAGTGAGGTCAAGCAATTCAACTAATCATTTGAGTCAAAGAGTGGGAATTTGCAGGGTCCATGTCTGGTCTTGTCATAGGAAAGTGAGGGGGCTTATTTAAAGGATTTTATCAAAGACCTGATAAGTGAATCTTATCTGAGTCAGATGGTGAAGGGTGGTTCTTCACAGTGAGCCCAAACACAAAAGGGTGAGGGGATTTCTTAACCATCAGGTAAAATTCAACATTTTCAGTTGAAGAAAAGGTGAAAGGAAATAGGTTAGAGGAAACTTTGTTTTATTTTTAGGATGAAAGAGACTTGAACACCTATGGACAAAGGGGAGGAAACCAGAGAGAATAAAAGAGACAAATGAACACAGGTTCTGGAGAAGGAAGAGAGATTGTGTGATTGAGTCGAGGGTGTTATCTTGATTAATAGGAGGGACTCGTTAAATATTCAGGAAGCGTTGAAGTTTGAATAGGGAGAACTAAAGTTGAGATAGTTTGTTTAATCATTTGATATGATACCACAAAAAACATACAGGTGATAGGTAAGTCGTGGTAAATGAATTAAGGCTAAGCAAATAAATATTCTCAGTAGAGTAGGTCATCTACTGTGACTGAGGCACTGAGACAAAGGTAGCAGAGGGTCATGGGGAAATGTATCAATAATAGCAGACAGCCATTATTTAAGATGGTAACAATTACCAAATTCTAATGATGATATTACATATCTAGGCCCAGGCAAAGAACAAATATCTGAAATGTTACCAGAACCAAAATTCTCCTCCTTCCAAAACCAGTTTTATGCTGTCAAAAGAATTCCGTATGCCTTACAACTGAATGGTAAAATTTATCTGAGGAAAACTATAATTTTAAAACTCAGATAACAATGATGATGTGGTGATTATGTGTAGGAGACATCATTACATCGTGAGAATCCCAATCTCAGTCTCAATCTCTTTCTCGGTGCCCACACCGATGTTTACATCCCCACTGTCACACTCCCCCACCAGGGCCCTCCATATCTTAATCTCTCTATTTTTCTGCAGCTGCCAACTTTGTGTAATATATTATTTTCTGATCAAGCTGTGTTTAACAGACTCTGACAATAATCCCGTGAAGAGTCTAATCTCTGAATTTCTCTGACAATTTTTTGAGACTCTCCTTTGAAGTGTTACAGAAACCTTTGGGCCACAATAATAACAACTGTCTGTTTTCATCAACAAGTCAGGCAACTAGAATTTAAGAATATCCTAACACTCAGTATAGGAGTAAAGTGCTATAGATTCTCAGATAGTTATCCATTTTCACTCATTAACCATTATGAACGCCTCTTCCTCTGTATAAAGGTAGCAGGGAAGATTTGAAAATGAGCTAAATACGTCGTATTCTATTACTCCACTTACTATTCGAGATTTTGTTTTGCTTTGTTTTGTTTCTATCTTTTTTGCAGTAACCTTCAGATTTTTTCCTAGTACCCAGGGTGAAACCATTTTTACTCCTCTTCTTAATGCTTTTCTACATGAAACAAAATATTAATAGCAAGGGAAACAAATATAAATATAACTTTTTCTTATCGTTTGAAGCCAGTAAAGGAGCTAAATTCAATGTATGTATGTATGTATTTAGCATTTTAATTGTCTTTCTTGAAAGATAATGCAGTATTTAAGCATCCAGTACTGTAAAAAATCATCTGTACAAAACCTCCTAAACTTTTTTAGATAAGTGTTTTCACAAATACGGATATATGATACATTTTATTAATCACTTAAGGGGTTTTGTTTGTTTGTTTTAAATTAAAGCACCCTGTGGAGGCAATTTAACAGGATCTTCAGGCTTTATTCTTTCACCAAACTTCCCTCACCCATATCCCCACAGCAGGGACTGTGGCTGGACCATCACCGTGAACGCAGACTATGTTATCTCCTTGGCATTTATCAGGTGAGTTCCCATACAGTTCCACATTCTAAAAATCTTTTTGCTCTTTTGCTTTAGCATTTCACTAGGCAAATTTTTATTTCTCTACATGACATTTTTTAGGTTTTTTTTTGTTTTTTTACCGATTTCAATGCTAATATTTTGTAATAAACAGTTTAAAAATCCCTGTATAGTAGCATAGATGCCAGTGTAGTTCTGAAGGCTACAGAACTACAGATGAGTGAGCATCTCTCACCAGTTCCCATATAGAGGAGACGTGTTAAAGGTTGAGTAGTTTATTGACTCTTGAAATGCTATCTCTTTATAACATTTCCTCCCTCCCTGAATTTACCATCACTGTTTCAAAAAATTCTGTTTTTCCTAAACTTAAAGATTAAAAGGTCAGTATTTCAAGGAATTTCTTCTCCCATATGTGTACCACCCAAAACTTTTTTGAAGTATCTAAATACCCATAGGTGCAGCACCACCACTGGACTTGGGAAGATACATATTCTACCTACTGTCCTTCCTGGTGGTCTCATTCAGTCAAGCTGACAAGAATTTGATGGGTCATTTTCCTATACTCTCTCAGCAGAACTTGTCTCCTGATAGAACTTAACATGAGGTGTTCCAAAATTTACATTTGTTATTTAGCAGTATCGGCTGCAGGGTTAGCTTAGTACTGAAGTAGTAGAGGATGCAGTTTCCCGCGTGGCAGAGAAACCACTGAGTTTGAGCCCCAGCTCTGCCGCTGTTATTTGTGTTACCATGGGTAAGTTATTTATATGAATGAGCCTCTGTTTCCTCACATGGAGCTAACAGCTGTTTCACAAAACCTGGCCTAACTCTTTTCCTTAAGATTTCAATGGGAATGTTAGGTACCAGCAACTTAAAGAGTTTCTAACTAGAAATGTTCCTGATCTTCAGTGTCCAAGACTGATGTCTGTTGGCTCTAGTAACACAGGCCCCTTCTTCTGCTAGCATGTCAAAGGTGCTTGGTATTTATGTAAAATATTAAACTGAAAAATCTTTCTAATATATTGAAGCCAGGTTTAAAAAAAAACTAAAAAAAGGGTAATTCAAACTCATGAAAAATTTAAAAAGTAAAAATATATGGAATTATTTCTATAATTTGTAGCGATACATTGATAATTGGTAATAACAAAGCAACAATGATGACAATGTTAGTTATATGCCAGGACCCAGTTATAAGACAGTTTCCTGAAGTAAGTGCTGCTTTTCCCATTTTTACAGTAGAGGAAATGACAATACGAACATTAGAAATGTCAGGGTGTATGATACAGGGCTTAGTTTACTTAAAAATTTTATTGTAGTTAATAACTGAGTGGTAGAAGTCTGTATTACATGAAGTGCATGACCAAAAGTTGATTTCCAGCTGTGTCATTTATTATGTGATCTTAGGGAGACCACTGACGTTTTAGGGCCTCATTGGGAAAATGGAAATGATAATCTCTTCCTTATACCAGAGGATTATTGACAAGACCAAGTTAATATTTATGAAAGCACTTTGTAAAATAGAGCATACTATTGGAATGTACTATCTTTCCAGTTTTTTAGGAAAAATAATCAGTATAGCTAACATTCTAAAGGTTCCTAGAAAAAGACTGTTTTTTGTTTTATTCTCATTTTCAGAGACGTTATAAATCAATATTTTGAATTATTTATTTAAACCCAAACTAGAAATTAAAAAAAAAAAAGTACTGAAATTACTATTGTTAAATAGGCTTTTGGCCTTCCAAGGATAGTACATTTAGACTATACTTACTATATCCTTTACAAAGAACTTGTTTCTAGTGATTCTTCCAATAGTGAGATAGGTAAGGAAGTTGTAATTCTCATCGAACCTTAACGATAAAAGAGATGACTTTCAGAAAGTTGTGTTTTACCCCAGACGAAGGGTAGTAAGTAATGAAATAAGACCTTAACCGCTGACTTCTGCTACATTACCAAAATTCAGGCCTCATATTCACTGAAAGATTTCAAGAGTAATTAACTGAATCAGACTTGTGAAGCTACTATTAAAACAAAATATAACAATATGGTGGTCCCCCAGTTTTCTCATGTTGCATTGTCCCTTTTATATGGGAATTTGGTAACCTCTGCATTATCCGTCTTTCTTCACCACTATTTATGCGCAAGTAAACTAGCTAGACTCCTCTTCCTTGTACATGCATGCATAAAGGATTAGAACTGTGGAAACAACCTCTATCAATCTAGTGGATTTGGAAATAGTATCTCCCAACCTAGCAAGTTTTTTGTTTAGATGCAGAGGTGATAAAACTTGACAAAATAGTTTCTCCATTGATGGATGTTTAACAACGGCAAGGTTTATTGGTTTTATTTTATATCATGAACTTCTTGACTTTTCTTAATGACCCACTTGAGTCCATCCTTTCCTCTGCCACAGTATGAGTTAGGTAATAGACACATGATTACATGTCTTCTGCCTTCTAAGTATGTGGGTTCTATAATCGCTATGGGACAATTCTCATACTTTGAAGGTTTTAAGGCAAGTTTATCATGCAAATTTTGCAATATTCAAATATTGATTTGAATAGTTTACATGCTAAAATGTCTTTATTCACACACTATTTAATTTTGATGAAGAGTGTATTGGTTTGATTTGCCTATACTAAGTTCTAAAGAAGAAAATATATTTACTTTCAGGAAAAAAAATACCTAGTACAATGTGTGGTGCTTTGTTTGAGTAATTTAAATGCAAATTTTGTCTTTCCAACTTTTGTTTGAATCTGATATGTTGAGGTGAATTTTAAAACAGCAAAAATGCTCTTAAATGTTGAAGTTCAAGGCAAATAGTACCACTGACAAAGAAAAAAGAGGTTGCATTTTTATGGTGTAAAATATCTGGGTGAAAAATTTTAAAAAATGGTTATTGTCTTACACATTTTACTGATATAAAGTAACTTACATAAGGATATGTAGCTAACAAAAGCAGAAGCAAGGCTTGAACCTAAACTCTGACTCCAAATCCTGTATCCTTTCATCAGCTTATAAACTGTACGCCTTAAAGTCATTTTTATTCCCTATAGACACAATGCCAACTTAGAAATATTTGAAAATATCAAGGTGTCTTTTCTCTTTTCCAGTGCTGATTTGATATGCATATTCAGTGTGCTGTTGCCAGGTGAATTTTCAAATGAGCTTATTTTGACAGGGTCTGTTATTTTTAAAGATATTGGTTGAATTAATATATGATTATGTGACTATTATGCTTAATACCTTATTAATAACCACTCCACTTTTTCCTATCTTTCTTTCTCTCTTTCTCTCTCTTTCTTTCATTTTAGTTTTAGCATAGAACCAAACTATGACTTCCTCTATATATATGATGGACCAGACAGTAATAGCCCACTGATTGGAAGTTTTCAAGACAGCAAGTTACCAGAGAGAATAGAAAGCAGCTCAAATACCATGCATTTGGCTTTTCGGAGTGATGGATCTGTTAGTTACACTGGATTTCATTTAGAATATAAAGGTAAATGTGAACATTTGATTTTAGCATCATGATTTAAATTTTGAACATTTTATACAGGAGAATAATGTTGTATTGGCCATTGTCAGATGTTAGTAATATATGCATTTCTTAATGCAGACTACCTACAATTCAGCTCACAAAAGAGCTCTCACTGTAGACTTTTCCTATGAGTGAGAAGGAAATTAGCATTTTCCTAATTACTACCAAAGGAAATGTATCAGGCAAACAAATAAGCAATTAGTATACTGCAGGAGTTGGCTGAGACCACAAAATATTTCTTAAAAAACAAAGTCATTTTTTGGAAGCTGAAGATTCACTCAAATATCAGGTATTCAGAGACTACTCTCAGTGATAAAGAGAATACTCACTAAGTGTACTACTCACAAAGTATTTTGACAATCATGTTTCAGAAAATGTCTAAAAATATTTAAATATGTCAATATTCAGAATAGGGTAAATAAAGTGTGATGATGATTATAATATTTTAGAATATTTCTGCAAGTATTTAAATGAATCAATATTACAATGCTATGGATATTTATAAATATATTTTATTAAATTTTATATTCAATGACTATAAGGACAGATTAGATCTTAGTTGTTTAAAGTTAAAATTTATTTTTCAGTAATTGAGTCCATAAAGGACATACTGATAAAGGGATCATTTGAGTTCTGAAAATGCATACTTTGAATTTATTACTTACTGCTTGGATTTTCTTTTTTTTTTAAATTATGAAATATTTTCAATAGCTAAAAATTATACAGAATAATAAAACAAACTTCAAAGTATTTACCATCCAACTTGACAAACATGTTGCCATATTTGCTTCAGATCTTGTTATTCTTGTTTTAAGAAATATAATATTACATATACAATTGAAACTCCTTCTGAATTTGCACTGGGAAGAAGGGTTTGTTTCCTCAGGGCTGTCAAAGGAAATCAAGATAAATTCCACAACTTCCCATGGCATGCATGGCATGGGTTAAGAAAGGCTTTTTTAGGGAAAGGAAAAACAAGTCAGCAGGAAACAGATGTTTGGAGTTCTCCAATATGTCCATCATTACTTGGAAATGCTTGCCAGGGCAAGGTATCTGCTCAACACTGACATGGCATGGATTTCATTCTGATGGAAAGATTGAACCCTCTATGGGTCTCTCATCTTACAGAGCAAAGTAAGAAAATGGCCTGCTTAGTGGGAGAATATATGAGCTATTTGGTACCAAACAGTAAGGATTTAGGGTGCCAGCTATTTATTGGGGTTGTCTGAAAATACTAGCTGCTCCAAAGCAGGGGATCATGGGAAAGCTTAGACTTTGTGACTATGGGTTAGGAAGCATTGGTCTTATGGAGAGTTGAACTTGAGCAACATGCCAAAACTCTCCCACTGGAAGAGGCTCCCCATACCATACACCAGAACCCAACTAACTGGCTATCTGGACAAAGTATAATGAGCAGTCAAGGTCATTTTCAGACACTCTTGTTTCTTTCATGATAGTACCCTCCTAATTCTGAATTTGGGGCTTATCTTTTCCATGTATGTACACTTGTACGTATTTTTAAAAAAAATTTTTTTTTAAATTATTTATTTATTTATTTATGGCTGTGCTGGGTCTTCGTTTCTGTGCGAGGGCTTTCTCTAGTTGCGGCACGCGGGGGCCACCCTTCATCGCGGTGCGCGGGCCTCTCTTGTTGGGGGCACAGGCTCCAGACGCGCAGGCTCAGTAATTGTGGCTCACGGGCCTAGTTGCTCCGCGGCATGTGGGATCTTCCCAGACCAGGGCTCGAACCCATGTTCGCTGCATTGGCAGGCAGATTCTCAACCACTGCGCCACCAGGGAAGCCCTGTACGTATTTTTATATTTTTCCATCATGTACACTTCCTTCATCCTATTTTCATAAAAAAATTATTTTCATCATGTACATATCCTTGTGAAAATTGTTTTTCCCTTTACATTGTTTTTGAGATATATATCAATGATAGAGACATGTAGATTTAGTTTGTTAATTTCTTTATGATATTCCATCATATGACTGTATCACAGGCAATTTATAAATTTTTCAGATAGACACTGGGTTGTTTCAGTTTTCCACTATGAACCATGATGAAATGACCATTCTTTTGCATGCTTTCTTGAACATATCTGTGAGAGTCTTTCTAAGATATCTGTATACCTAGGAGTGGGATTACTGGATCAATGGGTCTGACCCTCTTGAATCTAACTACACATCCCCTAATTACTCTCAGAAGACGTTGTACCAATTTATATTCTCAACAGCAGAGAAAGCATTTCAGAAACTCCACATTTTTTTAATGAGATATAACTGACATATAACATTATACTATTTTGGTTGTACACACAACATAATGATTTAATAAATGTATATATTGCAAAATGATTACCATAGTAAGTCTAGGTAACATTATCACCACATATAGTTACAATTTTTTTCTTGTAATGAGAACTTTTAAGATCTATTCCCTTAGCAACTTTCAAATACAGAATACATACAGTGTTAAGTATAGTCACCATGCTGTATATTACATCCCCAGGACTTACTTATCTTATAACTAGAAGTTTGTACCTGTCAGGGAGGAAAATATTTTCCTCTGCTGTTCTAGATTCTTCTGACTAGTCTAAGAATTAAATTGACATGAGACAGATTAACAGGAGAAAATCAAACAGAAGTTTAATAACATGTATACATGGGAGAGACTTAGGAAAACTGAATAACTCGCCAAAATGGCTGAAACACCCCCCACCTTATATACATCTTCAGCTAGAGACAAAAGATGTTGGGAGTAGTGGTTTGGGACTTCAAAGGGGAGGAAGGAAATTCACATTGATGGAAAAGCAAATGTTTGATAAATAAATTTGCTGGGCTATGCAGAGACAAGGGGATAAAGAGTGGACTCTGCTCTCTAGGCCCTGCTTCATTTTCCCCACTGTACCTAGCCTATATTCTTTGCAGATATCTCTGGTCATAGCTGTATTCTAGGAGCACACCCTTTAGCTAAATTCTTTAGACAGCTAAGTGGGAGATAAAAAGAAAGACTTTCTGAGTCTTCTGTTTCTTAAAAATAATCAGCCTAGATTAATACTCATGCCAAAGAGACACATTTTAGGGTGGTAAATTTTGCTCCCCTACATACCCTTTTATCACCTTCATCCATTTCACTCATACCACCACCTCCCCTGCCCTGGCTTCTGGCACCTACCAGTCTGTTCTCTGTATGAGTTTGGTTTCTTTTTTTTAGATTCCAACATATGAGTACAGTATTTGCTTTTCTCTGTCCAAATTATTTCACTGAGCATAGTGTTCTCAGATCCATTCATGTTGTCCCAAATGGCAGAATTCCTTCTTTTTTGTGGCTGAATAATATTCCATTGTATTTATATATGCCACATTTTTCTTTATTATTCATCCATTGATGGACACTTAAGTAGTTTTCATATCTTGGATATTATAAATAATGCTGCATTGAACTTGAGGATGCAGATATCTTTTTGAGATAGTGATTTCAAGAAACTCCACATTTTTGAAAAACCGGTGCTCTTGTCACACTTGAGTTGTCAATCTCATGGGTATTAAATGTTACTTCATTGTTATTTTTATTGCCTTTCCCTACTTACTCTTAAGTTGAGCATCTTTTTCCTATTTTGCATGCTGAAGTTTCCTTTTTAATAAACTGTGTATTTCTATCATGCACATTTTTCTAATCTGTTGCTTTTTTTATTTATAGGAAATACATTTTATATTGTGTATATTAATTGTTTATCTGTTATCTTTGTTGTAGTAAAAATCTTACCATCTTTGACAAGGGTTTCACTTTATTTCCAGTTTCTTCTGCTGTATAAACATTTAAAAACTCAGTATCAATAGTTACTCTTTCCTCTTATTCATGGTCTGTGCTTTTTATGCCTTGATTAAAAACCCTTCCTTATTATTAGGTCATAAAGGCAGTTTCCTCAACTCTTTTCTAAAGTTTTAAAGCTTTGCTTTTCACCTTTAATCTCTCTTATCTTTGTGGAATTTTTTGTTTTTGTCTTTTTGTTTGTTTGTTTGTTTTTTGTAAGCAAGGAATCCATAATGCTACTGCTGTCAAATATCAAGTTTCTATATAACTGCTTCTGAATTTTCTATTCTGTTCCACTGCATATTTTTCTGTCTCCAGGACAAGACTTCTCTGAATTTTTCTACTATAGCTTTAAAATAAGACATTATATGAGGTAGGCAGAGTATACTACCTTATACTTCTTCAAAATTGTCTTGGTGTTTATTAACTCTTTTGAACTTTTATTTAGATTTTAGAATTAAGCCTGTTCTACCTGTTCAATTAGTTTGGGACTGTATTGAGTTTATAAATTATTTGGGAATAAATTGTAGTATATATGGTATTTAATTTTCCCATCTGTTAATATGGCATATTTCTCAATTTACTTATGTCTTATTCAGTGTCTTTCAATAATTTTTACAATAAAATTTTTCTCATCTAAATTTTAAATGTCTTATAGTTTCCATTGTAAATTGGAAATAAGTGATAAATAAATGATATTTAAATTGTAATTAAATAAGTGATTGTAAATAAATGATATTGTAAATAAGTGATTTTTTATATTAGATTTTACTGGTTGCTGCTAATAATAAGGCCACAGTGTATTCTTGCAATTACCTAATATCTAGCAAACTTGCTTAACTCTTTCATTCTTTCATTAGCTATCATAATTTTTCTTAGAGTTTTTTTTTGGGGGGAGATTTTCTATGCAAACAGCGACAGTTATGTTTCTTTCTAGTCTGTACATACTTCTCCCCCACCTACTCTGGGTAGAACTATCAGTCCATGTCAAATTAAAACAGTGATAGACATTATCCTGTGTCATTGCTAACTTTAAAGAGAAACATCTAATGTTTCACCTTTAACCATATTTGCTATTGGTTAGGGGCAATGTTAATGAGGACTAACATTTTTTAACTCATTGTTTTCAGGGACATTTCAAAGTTATTACATATAAAAATCATTTACCTCTATGAGTGAAGAACTTTTAGCACAACATGGTTAAATAGTCAGCCCAAAGTCATATGCAAGACTTGATTCAGAGTGGGCTCCAGAGAACACTCTTATCTAAAATGTTACTACCTAGAGATATACTTTATCAATTATAGGAAGTTCCCTTCTATTCGTGGTTTACTAAAACTTTTTTAATCACAAAGGGATTGAATTTTATCAACTGCTTTTTCATCAACTATTAAAAATATCACACAATTTTCCTTTGTGAAGTTCTTAATGTTGTAAATTATATATATATTTTTAACATTGAAACATCTTTACATTTGTGGGATAAAACCAATCTGTTCATTTTTTGTTTGTTTGTTTTTAATTATTTTTGCTGATTAGAGTATACTAACATATTAAATTTCTGTAATTATGGTATAGATTTATTACCATCTGTTAAAAAGTGTATTATCTTTGATCTATTGCCATGAAATTAGTCTATAATTTTTCTTCCTTGTAGTGTCCTTGTTTAGTCTTGACCAAAATGATACAACTGCCTAACTTTGGGAACCTTCTCACTAAAGTAAAATAGCTTGTGTAAGATAGGGATCATCTGTTTCTTAAATGTTTGCTAGAACTTCCCTGTAAAACTATGGTCTTGGTGATTTGAGGAAATAGAATTTTAGTTGTTATAAATCTATTCAGGTTTTTCTACTTCATCTTAGATTTTTTGAAAACCTTTTCCCAAGAACTAGTTATTTTCATCTAAGTTTTCAAATGTATAGACATAAAAATGCTCACAGTGTTCTCTTACTTTTTCTGTTGCTGTATTTTTTATTAACATTGCTTAGTATTTTTATTAATATTGCTTTTACCTAAATTATGTATTCCCTTTTATTTTCTCTAGATTTGCTTTTATTTCTTCTAATTTATGAAATACTTATTAATTTTCAGATTTTTTTCTTTTCTAATATGAGCTTTTGGGGGCTATGAATTTTCCTCTAAGTACCACTTTAGCTGCTTTGCAAATGTTTGGATATGTAGAGATTTATTATTGTACAATTCTAAATTTGTTCTAATTGCACTACATTTTGATTTTTTCTCTGAGTTACTTAGAAGTGCTTACAAGTCTTATAATAATAAATTTCAATCTATATTTAATTATGAATTTCTAATTTATTTGCACTGTGGTCAGATATGTATGATTCCAATTCTTGGCATATCTTAAGATTTGTTTTGTGACCTCTTATATGGTCAGTTTTTATTCATGTTCCCTGTATGCTTGGAGAAAAGAGTGTCATTTAATTTATGGGTGTAGTGTTTTATATATATTCATTAAATCAAACTCTCTAATTATATTTCTCAAACATTTATGCCCTTGCCATTTTTAAAAAATCTGCTTGGCCTAGCAATTATTGAAATAGTTGGGGAAATCTATTATAGTTCTTAATTTTTTATTTTTTCTTAAAATTCTAATGATTTTTGTTTTATATATTATGGGAACCTATTTTTAGGTACATATATATTGTATTTTTCTCATTTTTTTGATGTATTGAGTTTACTTTATTTATATTTATTCGCTTTTTTGATCTTATTTTGAGTTTTCTACTCCTTTTGCTTTTTCTATCCTATCAAAATTTTCTCCTTTTATCAGTCATATAATTTCTTGATATTTTATTGTTCAGTTATTTGCTTATTTATTTAATATACACACTCCCATTGATGCCACTAAATCCCTACATATATACTAAAATACAGGTTTCTTAAGAGCAAGAACTCGGTTTATTTACCACTATACAATGAGTGCCTTAGAATAATGCCTACACATTGTAATTGTTTGATAATTATTTAACTGATTGATTTTGAGTTGCTTAAGGAGGTGTTTTCTATTTTAAGTCAAGACATAATTAGAATCATAACATTATTGAAATGTAAGAAACCTTAGAGACACATTCATGTCCTGCATTTTACAAATGAGAACTTGGCTCTTTAGGAGTAGCTACTTATATCTGCAAGGTGATAGGCTTATAAACAAGACCTGTTTAGGAAGAAAGGAAGGAAGGAAGGGAGGGAGGGAGGAAGGAAGGAAGGAAAGGAGGAAGGAAGGAAGGGAGGGAGAGAGGGAGAATGGGAGAGGGAGAGGGAGAAAAAGAAAGAGAGAAGAAAACTGTAAGCAAGTCAGTAAAGCTAGGTTCTATTGTGAATTAGTATTTAATAAAACATTTCCAGAGATCCATAGGATAACAGACAAAGGAAGAATGCCACAAATACTACCACACTCAGGGCAGATGGTGCTAATGTGTTACAGCATTCTTTCTCATGGAAACTGGACTTGACTTCACAATCTTTTCTCTACATAACATTCCAGGTAGCCATTATTAAATCCATGTAATTTAGCACTTGAGATAAAACCTACTTGCCATATCTCAGCTAAATATACTTCCCTTCCTGTTTCCTATCTTGATCAATTTCCATGTCCCATTATTTCCAAAAAGTTAAGATTTATGCTGCCATAGGAAAAGGGACACCAATGCAATTTTTTTTTAAAACAGGACAATATTGATTACTCATTATGTAATACTTTATTCTAGGTACAATGATTAACTCTTTCAATATAGTATCTCTGTCTTTCCCTTTAGCAGACACACTTATAAATGCAACAAAATGTTAACTAATAGCATTATGAGATAAGTATTGCTATCCCTATTTTACAAATGACAAAATTGAGAATCAGATTGTTAAAATGAATTGCATAAAATGGCATAAATTATTACCTCCAATAAGAGTAAAGGCAAATAAAAATATAAGAGTACAGGCAGAGAGAAATACATAAGCATTCCATGAACTACAATTCTTCTCCTTGGACCTTACAACTACTCCCCACCATCCTCAGCTACTACACCAGTGCCCACTTACACACAATTTCATGAGGTCTTATTTTTATACTCCAGATGGTATTTCTTTACAAAGTTAGTACTGAGTTTATGATGCTCTCCAAATCCAACCTAATTAATTTTCTGGACTGGCCCTCAAAATTCTCATCTGTAGGAAAATTCCATCCCCCACTTCAGGGTCTCCAGGATCTGTCTTTTCCTATCAACCTCCCTATTTCTTAAAAAATGTTACCTCTTTAATAGTCTAGTTCCTTAAAGCTAATAAAGTAGTCTTTATGTTTATTTCTGCCATAGGCAAACAAACATGTCTGAATTTTCAAGATAAAATGTGCACCCCCAAAATGAATTGCCATATAACTGGAGGTCCTGGATAGTAAAAACTATTCCTCTGTCATTTGTAATTCATATTATATACTTTGACTCTGTTGATTTCTGTTAGCACTGAAAAAGTAAAGCTTTTAAGTCCTGACTTGCTCTAAATAATTATATTAGTAGGTCTTTATTTAAAAAGCCATAGGTCCAGCACCTACCTCTATTAGAGCTCACACCAGAGCATAGTTGCCATTGCTTGTGTTCATAACTATCTATTCATCTCCCTCTTGAAGATAGACCGTATCTTATTTCTGTTTGTTTGCAAGTACATAGTAGTTGTGCAAAGCATTTGAACAATGAAAAAATGCTATAGTCAAACATCACAAATACACAAGCTTGCTAACATGAATTCTAGAAGGAATACCATTTTGCATTTACATAAAGCAAATGGTGGATATGCTCCAGTGTTGTAAACAGTAGTAAACTGGAGCAAAGAAGTAGACGTTTGAAGGTAAGGGGAGATGTTTTGCTAACTTGAAAGCAATGTCCCCAGAGAGTTTAAATCAGTCTAGTCTCCATTTATCTTAATGTAATTTCAATGAGATACAATATTAAGAAATTCATAATTGGATATATATTTTAGTTTAAACAATGCTCTCTTTTGCATTGTTTTTGTATTAAGGCTATTTTAAATGATGTCAAGTATGTTTTAAGTATTTCTAATTATAATATTTAATAAATGTGACTCACAGTAGTGATATCTATATTATTTTAACAAAATATATTATTTACATGAAGGAGAGAGAATATATACAGTCTTGTGCTACGGAAGGGGACCTCCTGGCAGCTGATGTTTTAGCTGATAGGGGATGTCAATTTATATGCACCAAAAATCTACAGTGGAAGACTTAACAATGGTTGTTTATATACGGCATAAATTAGCCACCTTCTCCACGAACGTTAAAGTATCATAAGTTACTTTCTAAATTAACATATGAATTTAAGGTAAGATACATCTTTTCACAGAGCAACCTATTACATTTCAGCTTTACCCTGAGGTATTCTGCACCAATTGTTTAATTTACATTTTAGCAATGTTTTCCAAAATAAAAGAGATACATGTGTGGTTTATATTTATTTTCAAAAAGCACCTTGGGAAATCTGGCCCTCTGTGAACTATGGGTCTTCCAATAGAGAGAGCCTCTCGGGACTTATTATGATCATATGAGGGGACTACAATGCATACACAGCTTGAAGGGAGTTTAGCTCTTAGTTGCTGAACTCATGCTAGAAGGTATATGCCCATCTGCTCTATTCTGGAAATAAAAGGCAGTTGAATATTATATAGTCTGGTCACTTCTCAAAAATAAAAATAATGTATAACTGATTATCCACAGAATAACACTATTCATAATAATGGTCCCTTCATGAGTATATACCTATAAGTGGGAATAAACTTTGAAGTTTATTGAAGACTAAACTTTAACAGTAAAAATATTTATGGTTCTTATTAGGCCAGAAAAAAGTATGTATTTATAAATAAATCATTAAGTGTGAATTGAACAAACATTATTTAATTATTGTCATGCCTGATGCAAAGTATGATAAAAACTTTATAATGATATAGATATTATGCTTATTATAATAACATCTGTAAGTCTTTATTAATAAAAACAGAAACATAGTAAAGCTTTAATTTTTCCCATTGGATCTTCTTTAAGACACATTTTTCAGCGTTCTAATGTCAAACTTTTTCATTAAAATAAGCATTTACAATACTTTAATTTCATGTGGAAAAAATTCTGAAAAATAATTTTTTTGTAAAAATGAAAAACAAATCCATAGCTAAGATATAAGCTCTATTGCTTATGATCACTTCTGTCTTCCAGCAGACATCATCTAATATGCTTTATTTGGAGAATATAAAGCAAGGGACTCTTTTACCTGGGATCTATTCAGTAGGCAAACTACTATTATTCATAAAATTTAATGATTCATAAAATGAATTATTCATAAAATAAATTATTTTATTAAATTAATTATTCATTAAAATACTATCAACTTGTCTGCCTCACACTTTTTTTCTAAAACTAAAATCATCTTTCCATCTGCTTCCTAGACCTTTATATAAGGATTCTGCAGATGTTCTCAAAATTTCCAGATGTAATTGCTATGGCATACAGGGAAATAAACAAGGGCAGTATTATTCATAGAAAGCTATTCACCAAGGATTTAAAGCAGTATGTAAACATAATAATGAGATAAATGAATCCTCTCAAAATGAGGCTAGCAATATAAAATTGTTACAGAAGCAATATTTTTAATGTGTCAACCATGTTTCCCTTTCCTCAAAAAGTAGGTTTGTATTCTATTACGGATTCACTGATATATCACTGAAAATTTGGGGAAAACTTTAAAGAAGGAAAAAAAGCAAACTTTTCAAAAGATGAATGTTAGGCAGTTAGACTTGTCAAAGAGATTAATCCTTTTAAATAGTAATTTCAATCCTTCCTTTTCCCTCAAGGGATTTAGTTCAGTTTCATGAAGGACAGCTGTGAGTGTTAGGTTGCTGTTCTACCTAAACATTACATTGCGTTTTCCTGCTTATTTAAGAAAAGGATCAATGTCAGGTTTTATTCCTAAAAATTAAACAAACCAACCTCTGCAACACCAAATCCTCATTCTTAGTGACTAAAGAACCTACTGGTTCTTTCCTTAAAATAGTGTCATATGCATATTTTATCTGGGAAGAAATATAATTCCTTGGGCTGGGGAGCAATTTTTTATTGAAATCTGAATGCGATATATGGGATACAAATTTCTTGTGCTGGTGTGTGTATGCGTGCGTGTACACGCCTTTGGGAGATCAGGTTATTTAGTTCTGGAATGAAGCTCAGAAATCAGGTTTATCTGACTTACACAGTACAACTTCTCCCCTTCATATCTCTCATCTCCCTTTCACCTAGTCTGCTCATTATCCCTCAGTGCTCAGGTTAGATGTCAGTTCTTCAGGAAGGTTCTGAATGCTTCTTCTTATGCAACACACATCACAATCACAAGTATTTATTTAGTTATTTTCTTTATAGACTGTAAAAGCCATGAGGACTAGAATATTTTTTCATTGTCCACTGCTGTATTTCTGGTGTTAGTTGGATAATGGGCTCTTAAGTATTTGTTGGAAAGAAGGAAGGAAGGAAAGAAAGTGGACCTTTTTCATTCCTCTGGTATTCTAAATATTAAAATCATGTAAATGTTTGGTTCCACCATTTCCTTTTTTTGGCTGCATTGGGTCTTCGTTGCTGCACGCGGGCTTTCTCTAGTCGTGGCGAGCAGGGGCTACTCTTCCCTGCGGTGCGCATGCTTCTCATTATGGTGGCTTCTCCTGTTGCGGAGCACTGGCTCTAGGTGCCAGGGCTTCAGTAGCTGTGGCTCGTGGGCTCTAGAGCGCAGGCTCAGCAGTTGTGGCACACAGGCTTAGTTGCTCCGCGGCGTGTGGGATCTTCCCGGACAAGAGCTCGAACCCATGTCCCCTGCATTGGCAGGCGGATTCTCAACCACTGCACCACCAGGGGAGTCTCCCACAATTTTCTCTTTAGTTGAATTTAGAGAAATCTTGTGAAGTATTTTTTCCTAAAGCATAAATTTCTCATCATTTCCTATAAATGTTGAAGCACTTTGAACTCTGCAAACTTTAATGAATGGAATAAAAATATTTTTTCTGTTAAGATAAATCAGATTTTGATATGTTATAACAATATGATTTCTGTAATAGCCGAACACCAAGATATTGTTGACTTAAATTCCAGTGATTCCATGAGTCCTATCCAAAGATACACCCACCTCCTGAATTCCCATTAATATAAATTCTAATGTAGAAAATCACATTTGTTATCTTGAATTTGTGATGGCCCTTACATTGCTCATCTCTCTTATTTCTTAAGTAATCTATAATAATAATAAAACGGAAATATTAAGGTGTTACCCAGATCTGTTAACAACACAGTGTTCTATTACTTATTTACCAAAATGGATGAACTAATCTGTTTCTCTACATATTTTCAAAATATTCTCTCAGTCTCTCTAGTTTACTACCTGGTTCCACAGAAAATAGTTCTTTGTTGTGAATGGACTTTACTTTTCAATTTGTCTGTTACTATTAGCTTTGAAAGTTCTTGACTTTGACATAGACTCTCTGTCCAAAAAGATCATGGTTTGGGTATTATAAAGATTTTGTTACTCTTTTAATGGGCAGACCTCTGACATAAATGTGGGGAATGAGGTAGATTAAGAGAAATGGTATCACGGCAGAGACATAGGGGCTTTTACTTTCTTCCTAGTGATAAACTGAGATCAACATAGGCAGTAGTACTATATCTATGTTCAGTCACAGGGAATGAGTGTACATCATTTGGGGGGAAGAGCTTTTAAATAATGAAATATTAAATAAAGAAATAAGTTCTTCTTTTCGAAAATAATTCATTTAAAATACTTACGCATGGATTATAGCACATAATTTACAATAAACCACTAAACCCTGTTTGACTATAAATATTTGATACTGATTTTAATGAAAAGACCAATGAAGAATTTTATCTTTTACTAATCAATGTGAATTAGCAAAACGTCAGATATGGTTAAGGACTACTTTGTACTTTGAGCCCTCGAACAGAGGCAGAAAGGGTGTTGGTGCTTTCTGTTTATCTAGAGGTAGAAATGAAGAAATATTAAAAGTTTCATAGAATATTGTATTTTAAAATAATTAATTTTATATCAACATTGTTTTACAGCAAAACTCCGAGAGTCCTGCTTTGATCCAGGCAACATAATGAATGGCACCAGACTTGGAATGGATTATAAATTAGGGTCAACAGTCACCTATTACTGTGATGCTGGTTATGTTCTTCAAGGTTATTCAACACTCACCTGTATCATAGGAGATGATGGAAGACCTGGATGGAATAGAGCCTTACCAAGTTGTCATGGTAAGAAAATACTTTTTGGCTGAGTTTTTATTATTAGAAAGAATCAAGAAATGTTGAAACCCGCTTCTGTTTTTTTAAAAACCAACCATTTAAACCACAATCTACAAGTGTGGTATAGGCAATGCAGAGATTTTATCAAGGATTTTTAAATTGGATTCTGTAAATAAATGGTTTTGGAAAAATGCTCATATTCCCAGGTGTCTCTAAAGCAACGTGCACATTATAGTAGGCCAGCTCTCTGAGAGCAGGGATATTGCCTGTTCTGTTCATTTGTGTGCCCTCAGGATTTAAAGGAGTACCTGAAACTTCAGGTACTCAGGAAATACTGACTGAGTGAATGAGGAGCAGACACACTGAAACTGACATTTCAACAAAAGTAGATAAATGCAATAACAAATATTATCAAAAATCAGTGATAAATCTTTATCTGAAATAGGGACATAGAAAAATAGACATTTCTCCTAAGAATAGGTTGTCTAAAAACAGTGACCAAATTGGAGCTACTCAGGCAGCTCCAGCAGCATGAGGAAGACCCAAGGGCACAAAAAGGTGGAGAAATAACTAAAATTAGTTTCAGTAACATAATATCAGATATGAAAGTTGCCAGATCTGCTACAGCTAGAGTTACTACAAGACCAGTACATCAGTTTCAGTGCGCTGAAGGATCTGACAATGATCATAGCCAGGAGATGATCACTTATCTTGGAAAAAAATCTTAGGAAAAGTATATTCAAGAATAGAAAATATCTTTGAGATTAAGGCAGTTAAAAGAGGCACGTGAAACAGAAACATCACCTTCACTTGGGATATGGAATTTGCTAAGCAGTTAGCCACAATAAATGAACAGCCCTTTCAGAATGGTTTTGAACAGATGACCTAGTGGACAAAAGAAGGGAAACTGTGGGAGTCCCCAGTTAACAATGAAGCAGATCTTAATGATGATGGTTCAGAAATTCATGGATATATATTTCTGGATAAATAACTGGAGGATTTTCCAAAATAAGGGCCAATCCACCACTTCATAAAGCTGGTTTCTTGTGGCCTTTCCAAAAACCCATATCAGAGTGTTACACAGAAGTGGAACACAGAGTGGTTTAAAAATTATTTCAATGAAAAACAAGTCATTCTCAAGGAAAGTTACATACAGCTCAGTTAGAGACCCTGGAAATTTTAATTTCAAGCTCTTGGAGATGGGTATTATAACTAAATAAAACAATTTTACTAGTAAAAGCCTAATACTGCATGTTCAAAAATCACATACTTATACATAACTCTTTTTTTTTGGCTAGAAAACCAAGTTTTTGTTTTTTTTTTTTTTCATTTTGAAGCTGAAATGTACAGTGTATCAAAATTAAGGATTTTGACAAATCTAAAAGTCATGTGACATTTAACAATTGTATTGAATCCTCAGATCTTTGGCTTTTCATTTATATGTCTTTTTAACTGATATCCCATTGCAATCGACTTTGCTAATGAGCACTATCATCTTATTGGTAGTCTCACTGTTGCTAGTGAATCAGTTATACATATACATATGTCCACGCTTTTTTAGATTCTTTTCCCATATAGGCCATTACAGAGTACTGAGTAGAGTTCCCTGTGCTATATACTCTTTATTAGTTACCTATTTTATACATAGTAGTGAGTATATGTCAATCCCATTCTCCCAATTTATCCCTCCCCCCCTTACCTCCTGGTAACCATAAGTTTGTTTTCTACATCTGTGACTCTATTTCTGTTTTGTAGATAAGTTCATTTGTACCCTTTTTAAAGATTCCACGTATAAACAATATCATACGATATTTGTCTTTCTTTTATAACTGTTTATTATTGAAGATAGAGATACAGTGCAAAATACAGTTTAGTAGGGAGAAACAAAGATATCACCATGGGAAGTTACCACAGACTCCCTAGTCAGTTGAATGATCCTAATGCATTGTACAAAATTGACATGGGAATGATATCATTCAGGGCAGATTTTCCAAACTATGGGTCACCACCAGTGAGTCATAAAATCAATTCACTGGATTGTGACTAGCATTTTTATAATTGATATAAAATTGAATAAAATAAAGTAAAAGATAAAGGCAAAAACATTATAATTCAAGGAACGTAGTAAGGATATTGTTTTGTGGAACTATTTTCAGTTATATATACAGAGATAAATAAAGTACAATAAATAAATATATACTCATATTTGAGTGTGTGTGCATGTAGGTGTGTATGTATATGTTTGCAATGATATAAAGTGTATGTATTACTGTGAATTTCAGTGGAACAGGAAAAACCAGCAACTCTGATCTGATGATTAAAAGTTTGGATTTTTGGGGTCTAATACACATGGTAATTTTTCTTAGTTATATAATGTATTCACCCATTTGAATTATATGTGTGTGATTTCTGAGTTACACAAGTCATTTAACCTCTCTAAGCTTATCATCTCTCATTTGTAAAACATGGATAATTGAAATCTTTGCTTCAAAATGTTGTTATAAGAAATTAAGAAAAGATAGGTAGCTACTAAATGGTCATTCTATTAATATCAGAACAATTGGTTAATTCTTGACTTGAATTAATGATTTCATCTATCAGAAGTTAAAGGGAATAAGAAGAGAAATAATTACTTTGGATTTAATCCTGACAAAGAGAAAAAAATAATTGACGACATGGAAGTTTATAGGAAATGTAAGAGAGAGTGATTTATTATCTTAGAATTTAGAGCCATACAAAGGAGAAATCTGTTTATAGGCAGAAAAGCTTACTAAACTTAGAAAAACACTTTTCACAATTTACTGTCAGTAATCATTAAGAAACCATAGAAAATTTCCAGGAGCCAGACAAGAAATAATCAAAAATCTGATGGGGAAAATCAAAGAATAAAGAAAACTACAGATCAAAAAGATAAGTGTTAATCACAGGAATAAATAATTAAATAGGTGGACTTCAGTGACTTAGGTGGGAAAGGAAGGAGCTCCAAAATATATTGCATTCACAAATCATATGCTTGCCTAAGATAATCCTATGTGTTTCCAATATTTCCAATGTTTCATGGGTCAGTTATAGCCCAGTTAAGTATATTTCCTGTTGGTTGAACAGTAGTATCTACAGACAATTTGGAGGGAAGAGCAGACCTGAGTTCATGTCCTCTTACTGTATCTATAACCTGAAGCAAGCTGAACCTTGATTTTTAAATCTTTAAAGCCAGATAATAGTTATTAACTCAATAGATTATTGTGAAGATTAAGTTATTAATCACAATACATGCAGAGGGCCTAGTAAAGTTCCCAGCAAATACTGGCATATTAATACATGTGATTTTTAACACAATGTTCTAAAATAAGCATAGCACTGAAAAACATGCATTGCACTTTGCATTGTATGTTATGTTTTAGTTGAACTAGTACATTTTTGTCATTTCAATATTAATTAAATCTAATTTATTAAAGTTATTATACGGATACACATTCACTCATTCTTGAAACTAGCACAGTTGATATTTTAAAATTTATTAAAAGAGAATAATTTTTTACCAGCACTTACAATGGATATCATCAGACTTTTAGTCATAATGCCAAGATATAAAAATCAGAAGTTATTCAATGCATGCTTTAAGCTATTAGAAAAAAATTTAAGGTACATTCATTATAAACATATGACCATAGCTGATCATTTCTAGTATAGCAGAGAGAAAAGGAAAGCCCATTTTTTAGAACTAGATATATTTAACTCTAAACAATGATTTTAAAACAAGGAAAAAGCCTGGGTCAACTATGTGACCTTGTTCAATGTATCTATTTTGCATATCTAAGCATGAGATAATATTGTGTAATTTGCAAGTTTGTTGGGAGAATTATTTTAAATAACTTATTTAAAGTGTTTAGTCCTGTGTCTGTTACTGTCACACACTAAGGAGAGCTTAATACATTTCAGTTTCTTGATCAGGTTCATATGCATCTATTTGTTTTCCCTCATGGTGATTATACAGAAATCCAAAATGTACAGGACTCGCTGACTTTCAGATTTAATAAATTAGTACCTTAAAAGTCAAAATTAGTGCGTAAACCATGTGCAGTAGAGGTAGAAGGGTTTGTTCTTTATAAGCATAAATTCCTTTTAAGATAAATTTTGTATTTTGTAATCAAAGTAAAATGTGCATATGATAACTAAGAAAAGAATACAGAGAAGCGTACCATTTAAAGCAATGTAAACCAATGTTCATCTGCCTTACCCCTCTCTATTCTCCTATTCCTCAGCTGAGTTTTTTAATAATTTCTATTTTAATTGCTCTGCTGGCCCTCTCTGTGACTCTGCATAACATGAAGCTCTGTTCCTTGATTTACCAATATTAGACAATATCTATTGATTCCCTGATATAAAAGATAACTAGTTATGTCACATCCGCAGCTCCTCTCTTCAGTGTTTCAGTTATATTATTTTTGGTTTTTCTAGTAATTGCCTTTGTCAGGTATTAATTTGCTTATGCCTCTATTTGTAATTTCATCAATGTTTGAGAATTAGGTTGCCAGTCTTTGCTGCTTTTCATGCTAAGTCTTACCCCATAGAAGGAATCCTGACAAAAGTCTCTGATAATGGGAGCAGGAAATTTTGACTGACTGGTAGTCTTTGTTGCAGAGTACATGAGTAGGGAGTTGGCTATTAGACTGTGATCCTTAAGTGCCAAAATAAGGAAAGATTTATTTATTTATTTAAGTTATTTCTTGTAATGTTGCTTTAGTCCCCCCCAGAACACCAGAAGCTCATGAAGTCTTGGGCTACATATTACTCTTTAACATGCAGGACATTAATTTATACAAGAAGGCTCTTAGTAAAATTATTTTACCTGATCTGAACCCTAAGAACTTACAGAGTCAGTTTGTTTCAGAAGATAGATTTTTATCATGGTTCAGGATTAAGTGTACATTTTAAATCTGAAGAAAATATTTTTAAGAGCTTATGTTGGACACTGGGAGATTATATTTGTCAGAAGTAGATCCAAAATGATAGCATCCTCTGTTAGGTCCTTCTCAATGTTGAGAAAATCCTGCAGTTGATCTCATGAGAATGTCACATATATTAAATGATGGCAGAACAGGATATCTGTACCTGCAATTCACTTTGTGATTAAAAAAAAGTCGTGTTTGGAAAATAATTTCTTCTCTTCTTATTTTTCATACTTTTCATATCTGTTGAAACCCTGAGATATTTTATCTATAGACATACTGGATTAAAAGAGAAGTCATATAGCATTCTTATCCATGATCTGATTCAATATTAGGTAAATGTATTAAAACACAAATGGAGACAGAATCCATATTTTCCCTTAATATTCATTTGATTTATTTCACCTAATGGTATTCCATTTGTTTATATAAATACATCTCTACCCTGATCTAGGGCACCAGTCATCTCTTACCTCTTAACCTCTCTCCTAACTAGTTTCTCTCATTTTCTAGTTTCCCCATACAGTCTCTTCTGAACACAGCAAAGTAATCTTTAAACCATATGTCACATTATATCACGTATTTACTCAAAATCTATCAGTGCTTCCTAAATCTGAATAAATGCCAAAGATTATATAATATAAAGCTCTACTTAATCTACCTATATACAACCTGACCTCTCTAAATACTTTCCCTTTTTACTTTATTCTTTGAGCCACACTGGCCTCGTGGATGGTACTTCAAAGCACTCATCACACTTCTGCCTCAGGGCTTTTGCACTTCTTGTCCTTTCTGCCTAAAGCTTTTTCCCCAGCTCTCTGGCCGGCTAGATTTTTCACTTCTTGTAGACATATGATCACTTGTCTTTTTAGTAGAAAAGCCATTTCTATTTACTTTCTCCTGACTTCCCAAAGCTTCCAGGATGAAATCAATGTATCTAAAATTGGAACAGTATATCCTGGGTAAAGATATCTCTGATGTGTAAATCATTAAATTTGGGAATACTGGCCACAGTACCAATGCAGTAATTTTGTTGATTGATTAATTGAGGCATAATTGACATGTAACATTAAACTAGTTTCAGGTATACAAATAATGGTTTGATATTTATATGTATTGTAAAATGACCACCACAGTACGTCTAGTTAATATCTGTCACCATACGTATATACAATTTTTTTTTTCTTGTGATGAGAACTTTTAAGATCTATTCTCTTGGCAACTTTTATGTATGCAATACAGTAGTATTAACTATAGTCACCATGCTGTACATTGCCATGATTTTTTATTCTGTAACTGGACCAATGCAGTGTTCTCGATCTTTTCTATTGCTGTAGTCTACAGTGAGCACCCAAATAATATATAATTACAATGATAAGACCCTAAGAATAAACATATTTGAACTGTTAAAGAATCACTAGTTTGCCAATTATTCTAAAGAGAGAGTATCATTCATTCCTTTTTCTCAGGTGTTTAGGTGTATCTATATACCTGGTCCTGTACTAACTATTAGGGATAAAGACATGAATTCAATATAGTCCTTCCCCCTGGAGAGTTTTCAATCTGATGAGATACACACAGATAAGGTACATTGCTAGAAATAAAAGTAGAATATCGTAAGAGCAGCATGGAGGTGCCTCTGACCTAGTTACACAGAGAGATCAGGGAAGTCTTCCTTATGAAAGTGATACATGAACTGAGTCTTAAAAGTATAATTAAGAAGGAACCAGGTGAGGCTCAAGGCATGAGGAGATGGTATATTTCACACCTAGGGTTCAGCATATATAAAAATGTAGAAGCAAGAGTAAACAGTAACACTGGTAGAATATCAAGCACCTCAATAGGCAAAGTGTGCATGGGGAGGAGATAATAGCTTATCTGTATTGAACACAGTTTGAAGTTTTATATACATATTATTTTATATCTCACCACAACCCCAAGAATTAGGGACTACTAAAATTCTCATTTTACACATGAGGAAACCAAGACAAAGAGAGATTCAGGTAGTTGCTCAGAGTCATACTTGCCTAGCAGTCTTGTTTAGGAGTCCATGCTCTTAATCACTGCCCTAAAGGTAGGCTGGGCAATTCTACAAATGACCTTCTATTGATCTTTTTATATCTCTAGAGCCTAAGAGTGCCTGGCTCTTAACCAACATACTAGTTGTTTAAATGCTTCATGAATGAATACATGGCACCAGGAATAAGTGTGAGATTTTGGATTCTCCACTTATTTCTGTAATCTTCCTTTAAGCTAGGTATGAGAATTAAGAAAAGGTAAATTCCTACCAATAACTGATATAAAAGTGTTCACCTGAAATGGATTTTTGCATTTCGTTTGAAATACAGCTCTGCACAGAATACACATGCCTTAATAGATATAGTCATTAACTCAGTTCTCTTTTAAATTTGCAACGTTATTTTTAATACCTTTGTTTTGCTCATGTTAACATAAATCCTGGATTCTGGAAAAAAAATTAACTGAATCGCCAATGACCTGTATGACTGATCAAAGTGCATAAACACATTTATGTTAAACTTAGACATCCAGTAGTCATCTGACACCACTGTTTGTTCAACTTCCAACTGCATGTGAAATGATAAAAGCTTTTAAAAGGAGAACCTCTTACCCTAGCAACTGAAGAGAAAGTTTTGAAACAAAGAAATAAAAAATTCATTTTGTGATTATAGCTTTCCAACTTTAGAGTTATCTCTCATTAGTAACCTCATATGACCTACTTTTAATTAAATCATATTTTTTATGAACAATTAAATAATTGAACTTTTATTCCAGATCTTCTGTTTAAATGGCATAATTTGCCTTGGGCTAATTCCTTATTTCAAATATCCTTAAGGTTTACAAAATTTTTTTGAGATGTGAAACGAGTCTAGACCCCATTCCATTATAAATGCATAAAGAGATTATCTAGTCTAATATACTAAGCCATTTAGCATTTGATTTCATTTAAGTATGTGATATAACTAAAGCTTGTAGATGAAAGATTCATGAAACAAGGCCTAGAGTTAAATTATTTTCAAGTATCATCAAATATCTGCCTTTAATCAGCTACACATAGGAATTTTGTTCACAGACATAATACACAAATTACTTGCAAGAACCGTGTTCTACAAAGAAGTGTAATGCATTCTGTGTTGAAAAAAGTTAAGGTAGTATTGGGATAAAACCAAAGCACATTTCGTTTTCATATGATAGGAGGAAACGTATACGAAAGGAAACGGGAAGGGAAGCTGATGTTATTGAGCACCTGCTAGTCTCCAGGCACTCTTACATACATTATCACTGCAGTTGGCCTCCTGCATGCTCCTTTAGAGAATCAGAAACATTGTTATTAATAAATCCCTGCTGGTTTGGATTCTGGAGCATACCATATATAGAATTGCCCATGTGACAAGCAATTCAATTGCAAATCAATACCTATAATTCAGAGCATATTTTCTTGTGACCACAGACTTGGAGCTCATATTTAAACCATTTTTATTTTCTATGCTTTTGGCATCTCAGTCACTACACCATGTCTCCAGATGGGTAGTCGCATGGCCTCTCATCATATTAAGATGCCCCCCTTCTCCACTACCATCTAGTCTATATTTAAGTCACACCTCAAATATGCCTTCCTAATGTATTGCCAGTTTTTGCACAAAAATAAGAAGAAAAATTTATACAGAAAGTTGAATCAACCCAGCAATTCTCTCCTTACAGATGAAGAAAGCAAAGCGTGTAACAGTAACTATTAGAAGTCATGGTGAGATTCAAATTGTATTAAGGTAATAGGACAAAAGATCTAAAGATAGCCAGATCTTTACTTCTATTGGGGAAACAAAAAGTCTGCTAACAAAGTTCATTCCACAAAACCTAGAAGATAAAGGAAGCAATTTTTTAATTGAATAAGCATATCTGGAATACAATTCACATTGCAGGCAGTCTGTGAAAGATACCATAAAGACAAGACAGAATCTCACACAAATGTACATAGTAAAGAAAGAACAAATAACACTTCTTTTATCTCCTTGAGAGACAAATTGGTATACCTTTTGTCTTGCATACCTTGTGAGTATACCTTGTAAGAACTCTGAGTTAATTTCAGAAGTATGTGTTTATAGTTTCAAAGGTCAGACGGCTGGAAGCCTTGACTGTAAAATGAAAAGATTGGTCTACTGTGTTTTCGAAGAGACACTGTGAAGGAGGGGAGAGGGAGATTACTGCTTCCCTTCCCTTTATTAAAAACAGAAAATTTCATTTTATACTTTTACTTTAACCAGTGAACCATTCATTCCAAGATTCCTGAGGGAGATATATACATAAAAGGTGACAAAATAGAGCTCTCTGAGCAACAGGGACGTTGGTTCCTAACCCCAAAACACATTGAGTGAGTTAGATTGAGCCACATGGGAGAGTTAGTGAGTAAATCTGAACCATATTTAGGCTATGGTTCTAAATAACTTCAAGCATAAGTCAACTCTAAGACTAGGTATTTCTCCCAAAGTTCCAAACCTGAGTTTTAGGACCTTTCTGATGTTGGGAAGAATTTATCGGTCCTGTTAGGAAAGGAGACAAAAGAGCAGGAAGGAAGGGGTCCTCCAATGCAACTAATATTTTCCAGATCTTCTTAGGCCAAAGCAACAGTCTCTGAACCAATCTTCCTTAAGAAAAAGAGTAGATAGAAAATCACAAGGACAGGTGGTTTGGGAGGAATCTAATTAGAATAGTAGAGGTTCCTTTCATGTGTGTGTGTGTGTGTGTGTGTGTGTGTGTGTACTCTGATGAAGGCTATGGACCTTAGAAACATCTTTTTAAATGCACAAAGTAAAATAAATCATGTAGGCTTGAAAGAAAAACCAATAATATTGAAATATAGTTATCAAAGTACATAAAATCTATAATTGAAAAAACACATTTTTGATGTAATAATATATGTACTTCTTAATTAACGCCTTAAATTAGAAGTTCCAGCAGCAAGACTCTAGTACCTACTATAATTTTTAGTAGTGATGAGCATAAACAATATTTTGAGGTATCTGCAACAATTATATATAATATTAAAAAATATGTGATTTGGCAACAAAGTCCCATTTACTTCTAATGCTAATGTAATTTGTTGCTTACATTTGAAATTAAAGGAAATGCTAAAATTAGTTAGGGTCTAATGAAAATATAGATATCTTTCCCTATCCAAATTTATGGAACAAGGGAAAGAAACCCCTGTGTTATAAGAAAAGGGGGAAGATGAGAGGATTTCTGCTCCCTTTCACTAGTACTGTTAGCTCTTGTTTCCCCCCGACTTCTAAAGGATAAAGAATCCAGAGAAGTAGAGGACCTCACCCACACTGACCATCAATAGCTGGGCACAGCAAAGCCACCCAACCCATGAGAATACAGCTGAATCGAAGTTGTAGGTTCCTCTTCCTTTGGGATAGAGTACTTTGCTCTTTATCCTTAGGGAAAATTAATAGGAGAGGAAAATGAAAACCATGAGCTCCTCCTAGAGGGCAACAATGCCCTGGGTAGGGCCACTAAAAGGCATCCCTGTCTCTCTCAAGGGAAAAGTTTTGGTAGAAACACCAGGAAAGTTCCTCCTGCCCTTTCTCTAAGTTTTGCATTCCTTCTGGGATTGATGAGGTTAGTTTATCTTCCTAAGGCGTTTATGAAAGTCTCATTATATCGCCTCCAAGAGATTCTGGAGTAGGTTAGGAGAGTTTCTTAATTCATTTCATCTAAGACCACATCGTATGCCAGATGGAACAGACACCTCCTATTTCAGTTTCAGTTTGAATTTTCTTCTCTTCAGTAAGAGAGGCTACTCAGTCAGTAAATAGTGAAGCTGGAATTCAAAACTACACCTTTCTGATTCCAAAGCTTTGGGTTTTATATTGCATTTGTTATGCTACCCTAAACAAAGGGTTTGAAAAATCTATGAGTTTTACATGCTGTGCATTTAGTCAACAGCAAGATATTAATGTAATGTATATTTTATTCTTCCTAATATTCATGGTGTATATTTATTAGAAGTCCATTATATACACAAACACTACACTAGCCTCCAGAGTTATAAATAGTGTGCAAAAAAGAAATGGAAACTTTGACTTAATCGATCATGGAGTCAAGAGATAGAAACAGACCTTAATCAAAGAGCCATACAAATATATATATAATTACAAGTTGTAATCAATGTCCTGAAACTAATTGATGGAATGCTGTATGATGGGGGCTTCTGAGCTAGTCCAGAGACAGGGAAGAAACTTTCCTGAGAAAGCAGAGTCTGTGAGAAGATCAGGTAGGAGTTAAAAAATTGATACAGGTTTCTTTTTTTCTCTCTAAACTTACTTTATACTAAAATGTTAGCTGTCTTAAGTAATTTTTTAATAATAAAAGACTGCTATCACTAACAGTCAATGACAGAGATAAATAAAGTAAGCAATGAAAAGGGATTGTAGTTTTAAAAATGCACTAATAATTTGATTAAAATCATTTTAGGAACTTGCCTTCGCATACACAGTTTCCTACAAATCAATGATTAGTGATTTCTAGGGTCTTGGGAGTGGAGCAAATGGGGAGTGACTGCTAATTAGTATAGGAATAATTTTGGGATGACAAAAATATTCTCAAATTAGATAGTGGGGTTGGTTACACAACTTTGTGAATATGCTAAAAAGATACTCAATTGTACACTTCGAAAGGGTGAATTTTATGGTGTGTAAATTTTATCTCAATCTTGAAAATGAGGTTAAAAATTAGTGACATAGGTATCATAGATGAACTACCAGCACCCATGAGACCATTAGTTTTAGTAGAATTTGTATATGGTAACATGGAAGATCTATCAAAGGAACATATCTATTCATAGACCATTGTCACAGAATGAACTCTTCTTTTTCTAAGAACGTACTCTATGATGGAGAACACAGCTCATAGAGCACTGAAGGGTGAAGGGAATGTTTTCCTAGCCAGCAAAAGCAGATGAATGAGTCTAGGCAATTAGTGAGGTGAGGTGACAAGATATAGAAGCTCATATTGTACTAAGTTGACTTACTGAGTCATTAAAATGGTTTATAAACCACTGATTATAACGTTAAGATGGATTTTTTTTTTAGTGTTAAACAGGAGTGCGGAATTAGAACACAGAATTAATTCACAAGTCATGAAGACTGATTTTTGCTCTTTTTCTTTTCAGTGAACAGATGAAACAATAGAAAACTCTATTTATCCTTAGCAATATTTTTTATTATCCTTAGCAATATTATCCTTAGTTTTCCAGGTACATAATTTGAATGTGTCAAAGATAGTGCAGAGGAAAATGAAGAGTAAAATAAATGTGACTTAGAGTAATAGTTTATAATTTAAAGTAATATTTATTACCATTATGATAAAATAGCCTTATGGGAGGTTTATTATCTAAGGCAGATATACAAAATGAAGTTTGTTTACTTAATAGGAAACGTGAAGAGGCACATGAAATGAATGGCTGAATAGTTAGATGTTTTTGCGAAGATGAAGGTTTTGAACAAAGAGGAAAAAGCAATAGTAATTTTAATCTTGAAGTCAATACTGAGAATAACAGCTGTCTGCATTATAAATTCATATCACAGAGGGTTATGAAAGTCCTCCTCTTGAAAAAAAAAGAGACTCCATGAGAGATACAGCTTTCAGACACATTCTATACCAAGATTTATGATTTGTGATATCCAATTGGGCTATATCAGAGCATAGGTAATTTACTAGAAGTGGACCAGCACTTTTGTAAAGTACAGCAGTTCTTTCAACCTGAAGAAGTCACAGGCGACATCTAGTAAATTATCTATTTAATATACCATATTGCTCTTTTGTGACCTGCAAGAATTCATCACTTTTGAAAGTACCTAACTTGCTTTCAGAGAAAAATTTATACATTATATAATAATTTTCATTATAGAGTATATTTGATAATAAATTATACATTACACAAGTGAAAAGAGAGATTTGAAGTTGTGAGTAGCTTAAGGCTGCAGTGTATATAATATAAAGTCTCTGGACATTTAAGAAGTACCTCTTCCATGTAAGTGATTTGAGATTCTTCTGTTCTTCCTACCTTCAGTGGGAAGGTATCTCAGTTCTTCTTCTTCAGTCCTCTTCCTCCATCCCGCACACATGATCAAACCATAGGTGGGAAGTCCTTTGTATTGCACTAGCAGCCTTAACATTTAATTTCAGTCTCATCCGCTGATTTTCCTAGAGATAACCACATCTGTCTATTGTATCACCACATCATAGTTCAGGAGTAACATAAGTATACACAGTATAGTTCCAGCATGGGCATATTTTACTTGTACAAATAAAACCATACAAATTCATCCAAAAGAGGATTTTTTAAAAAAACAAACAGGAAAAGAGGGAACAAGGAAAATAATACAAAATTAAACTGCGTGGGTGATTTCGCTCCCTCAATGAGGGTATGCTACAGACTGATAAAATGTTAGCAAGGATTTGCTACTGTGAAATGGTAGGTATGAGTTTGCCATTCCCTCAGTGGAACTCAGTGTCGATGTGACTGGCTCTCAGATTGTAAAATTCTTATAATTAAATATATTTCTAATGTTTAAAGATACATATCTTACACATAATAGTGTCTCTAAATATTAAGCAACAGTGATTCCTGGTAATCAGAGAAACAGCAAAGATTTCAATCCCAGAAAGAAAAAAAAAATAGGCTTACATGGATTTATTGGGAGGGTATATCTTTCTTTTTTCCATTTTAAACAGGAAGTTTATTTAAACAGCAAGACGCTTGACTTGAAGGGAAAACTATCTAGGATTTATTTATTTTAGAGTAATTTATCCCTACTTAAAGACAAATTGCCTTACATGTAACAGCTACATACAAAAAAGTTATAAAATTTTCATTGATTTTACAGTGATATGTGAAAAACATTAAAATTCTCCAATCAAGCAAGGTATGCAAGGATTTTTATGTTCTTTTTTTTTTTTTAAACAGTGAGAGCAAAATAACTTACTGGAATATAAAGATAAGAACTGAATGAGCATGCCACTAATGGAGAAAAGGGGGTATTTTCACAGAACCAGTATTTTTCTCCATCCCAACTCCATTTGATGCTGATCAAAACATACCATTGGCCATTTAGTTTAAAAAAATGCAATATGCTTGTGCACGTATATCAGTTACTTTGGGTACAATAAAGGAATGGGGGTGGGGAAAATGAAAGAGTAGAGAAAACTATACTGTAGTGGTCAGGATGTGGTGGAACCTAATTGCGGTTTTCTAATTTAGAATGTCTTCTTGGTCTGGAGGAACAGAATTCTGGAGTAAAGTAGCAGGTTCACTTTTTAGTAGCCACCTCCTGTCTGCTGCACATCAATTGTATCTTCATCCTCCATTTCCAACCATGAAAAGTTCTTTCTAAAAACTGGTAATTTTGAATATAAAACAACCTTGGGCACCTGTGCAGATGTGTCTGTTTCACTGATTGGCTGCCCATCAAATCAGAATCTGATCTGCCTCATTGACAAACCCTGTGTTCACAGTAGGCTTTCATTAGTTTACTAAGTGGCATATGCCTCTTACTCTTAAACTGCACCACAGAACCATCCTGCGCCTCCACCTTCAAATTAATATGATCGTTGTTCTCAGTCTTGACTCCTTCCTTGGGCTTTTCGTTGGCCATGGCGAGCACCGGAGTCCCTTCAGCTGCCACTTCACAAAAGAGGTACCAGGTCCGCACAGAACGAGCACACAAGCAGCACCAGGAGAGGGTATATCTTGATTGTCTTGGATTCAAGTCAATTTATGGGGTTTCAACCAAGTGAAATGTGTGTGTTATGTGCTGACTGTGGAACACCATTTTGTAGTAGCATGGTCTTGGCAAGCGTAGTTCATTTAATCGTCCAACAGACCTTTATGGAGAATATACTGTGTATCAGAACTGTTCTAGGAAGAGAAAAGAAACATTATAAGACTTAGTATGTGTTAGAAAAATCACTAGCCGTGGTAAGAACTTGTGGGGATGAGTGGAACTGGGAGTATGTTGAAAGAGCCCATATGGAAACTGTTGGGAGTCTGGTTTGCAGCAGTTACAGTGGCAGAGGAGAGAGAGAGGCTGAAAAGCTACAGGAGAGTATGAGCAACAAATCAGTGATATATTGAACTCTAAGAGTCAGGGAAAAAGTGTTAAGAATAACGGCATTTTGCCTGAAAAAGAAAAAAACTATATATAAATATATATATATATGTGTGTGTGTGGATGAATCACTTTGTCTACATCTGAAACTAACACAACACTGTAAATTCACTATAACTCAAGAAAAAATTGTTACAAAAGAGAATAATGGCATTTTATAATAGGCTAAGTTTGACATTTTAAGTGTTTAAAATACTTAGGCTTTATATGTATACATAAAACACCATTCTTTAGTGCTGTGAAATCATAATTACAGCAAACAATATAAATGTTAGTATTATTGTCAAAGCGATAGCACATTTTAGAATTAGCCGTTTGGCATTTCGGAAAGTATGTTCTGAGGAACATTGGTCCTATGAGATGAAAGAGAGCCTCCATGATCAAATAAGTTTGTAAGAACAAGTATGACATTCCCCAAACCTTACTAAAGTCTCAGTTAAGTCTCATAGCATAGAACCCTATTTATTTTACCCATGTATTTCCTAAACTTACTTAATCACAGAACCATTTCTTCTCATAATACATGTGTTCTACAAAAATGCTATTAAAATAGAGATTTAAGAGTAGTCATATGTATCGCATAAGTTATAATCAAGAACAGGTGAGTTCTTACGTTTTACATTACAATGGATATAGGCTGTTTAGAAAAACATAGCCAGTTTGACAAAAGGCCCACAGGTATGAGTCAAATGGCAAAAATAAGCATAGAATTAAAAGTTCTGTCTTGCTTTTATCTTCTACTGATTGTTAATAGAGCCAGAAAGATAACGGCTGACCTTTTCTGTACTAGCCAATAAAATGAAATTAAAACAGGAAGAAAGAATACAGAAAGCTTCTAGGAACTGACATTACAAGAATTAGTAACGCTGGCCTGGCTTAGTCATTATTCCATTTAGATTTTTATAAACATCAAACAGATTACAGTATATCTGTACCTCACAGCATAGTGAATTTTCCCTTATTTACATACTGCATAAAATATTGTCAGTCACCACAATATTCAACATAATTGACTATAAATTAGGCCATGCTGTAAGCACTGACCAGAAAAAATGTAAAATTATTGCTACCAACACAAATAACAAAATCTAACATAATATTAGTTACCATAAAGACCTGTGATTATACTGCAACCTTGTATATATTCATTAGTGGTTAAAAAACTTTATATTTTTTCATATTTATAAATGAGATTTTTAATAAGAGCCGTCCCAAAAGTCCATTATGCAAAATAAAATATTCAAAACATATTGAGGCTATCAGATGCATAGTAATGTAGAATGGCAGAATGTTCATGACTAAATCACAAAGCTGAACTTGAGTTAGAAGCTCTCATTTCTATTCATTCTTTCAAAATATAAAAATAAGAGCTTTTGTCACGTACATTCAAAGTATTGTCATTTTGGAGCATCTTAAAATCAGAAAGAAAATTAACATAAAACATGCTTATTCTTGAGTGATTCTCTCATCAGTACTATTATCAGCTGAATAAAGTTATCAGTGCTGAAATAAGAATACCCCTGACTAATCTCAAACACTAATGAGCGATGAGAGCAGTGCTTCTTTGGTTATTATCATCATTGTCAATTTGTTGTTCTAGGGAGTTCTAATTTTACTATGTTTAATTCTAACTATTTATTACCATTTTATAGAACATTAAAAGGAAAAAAGGTAGAACATTCATTAGCCACCCAACTCAGTACAACTTACTGTTTGCTTTGTATGTGTGTGTTTTAAATATATTGCTCTATCTTTAAACTTTGGCCAGAAATCCATCAAAAGTTTTGAACTTTTCAAACTGTCATGACTCTTCTCAAGCCACCTAACACACCACTGCATTCAGCTCTCTTTAAAAGGAAATCAGGCATTAACTCCAATAAATTCCCAGCATAAAACCTAAACCTATGTATTTTCAGTCTTCTTCAGCTCTTTTTCTCAAGTCACAGAGGACTGTCATTAATGCTTTCTAAACTTAATCACTCCAGTTTAGTTTTTGATCTTTCCCAAGCCTCTAAGTCAGTGCTCCAGATATTCCCTCTTTAATGACTCTGTCCTCCCTGTTCAAACAACGGTAACAAAAATTCATTCAGCTTTGCATCTTCCCCCAGCTACTCCCTACATTCTCCTTCTGTTTATGGTTAAGATTCTGATCACTTTTGTATCTCTTTATAAACCACTTATTCTTCATCCAACTACAATCTAGCTACCTCTCTCTACTCTAGTTCAAGGGTTAGCAATCTTTTCTGTACAGAGCCAGATGATATTTTGGGCTTTGCTGACCACATATGTCTCTTTGATGTATTCTGATTTATTTTTTTCTTTTCTTTTAAACTCTTTAAACATGTGAAAACTTCCTTTGGTACAGGGTGGATTTGGTTTGCTGGCTGTAATTTGCAGAAAGCGGCTCTGGTTAAAACTACTCTATGAATAATACCAAAAAGTTCCTTTCTGGTGTTTGAAGGGAATCCTCCCTACACAAATTCAAGGCGAATTAAGTGATAAGCTGAAGGAAGGCAGACCATCAGCTTTAATATTGATAAAAGCTGAGGAGCAGTAACAGTGGGCTTCCTGTGCAGCTGCAGGTCTCTCCCAACGACCACGACCACCCCCTCAACAGAGTCACCCTTAAATAGGCTGTAGAGGAGACCAGCAAGCTGCTTTACAGGCAGGATGGCTCCCAACCAGAAGTAAAGTTTCTGTCCTGGGCTCAGCCATCAAGAAGCTCATTCCATCTCCATGGGGTAAGGGGTGGAGCCAGCAGGCCGGCAAGCCTAGGCCAAATCCCTCCTGGGGGAAACCAGAGGCATAGAGAAGTAGGTCCCTGCTACCTAATACTCTAGACCGCCAAGCCACCTCAGACTCCTTTTTCATTTATTACCACTTTGCAACACAATGGTTTTGAACACTTTCTTTTCTTTGAAACTTTCCTCCCCATTGGCTCCCAAGAGACTAAATTCTTTGTAGCCACCCTCTCACTAATTCTACTTTGGTATTCTCTGACCTCCTCTTTGGCCATCATTTCTCATTCTACATACTTTTCTGGGAGATCTCATTCATTTAAATAATATCAACTATCATCTTTTGCTTTTGATACCTATAACTCCTTTAGTAGCCCAGATCTTTCTCTGTGTTCCAGAACTACAAATCCCAAAGCATCCGCCTATCTTGTGAAAAACAGAACAACTAATCTACAAATTTTCCAGAAACACTGGTTTCACCCTCATCTTTTTTAGGAACATAGCACATTTGGGGCTGAGGTAGCAATAATGTCTCTCTTATGCACCATCAGCAACTCTTCTGATTTACATGTAAACCATAAGCAGATAGAGATTGGTGAGAGAATATTTACTTAGATGAGTGGATGAATGTGTTTGTACAGCCATCCCTGTCCTGTGTATAGAAGTACCTCAGTTGGTGGTAGCATAATCAGGGTTGATTTTGAGTAGAGTTTCAAAGCCTGGTGGTGAGTAAAACAATTTCCCACTGCATGTGTAATTTCTCATCATTATAAAAGAGATGATTATCTTTACACTTTTATCATAAATGAAAGCAGGCCACCATTATTACCTTTAGAGATAGATAGCACCATTGCAACGTTATTATATTACTTTGTTTCTGAGAAGAGTAAATCTGAATACTTAAAAAGAAGCTTTCTATTGCATGTGCACAGTTTTTGATTTTTAAAATATTTGACAGTGGGGACCTTGTTAAAAGATGGAAATAAATGATATTCCTTAAAATCCAGTAGCCATAATTTTTATAGCATGAAAATAGTCATAGTATGAATTTTTAAATGTTTTTCTAAAAATAATATTTTTTTAACATTTTTTTAATTTCCAGCACCTTGTGGAAGTCGTTCAACAGGTTCAGAAGGCACTGTTCTATCACCAAACTATCCAAAAAATTACAGTGTGGGACATAATTGTGTTTATTCTATAGCAGTTCCCAAGGAGTTTGGTAAGTAAGATACATCTCATCATGTAGGGTATCATTCCAGACATGCTTTATTTTCACTATATGCCATTCAAAATGTTAGTTGTTTTTTAATGAAAATATTTACTATTCATAAAGTACTTTGCAAATTTTTTTAGATAGTTTTGTAATAATAAAATTTTGAGGTTATTTTACTCATTTTGAATTTACAGTCAAGTGCACAGGTGAACAACAATATAAAAATGAAAACAGGATTGTTTTTAATTTTTAAAAATAAGTACATCCAGTAACCTTGCAAGTGCCTTCATATTGGAATTTCATAAAATGGGAAATTACCAGAGCATAAAGCAAAGTCTGCTCTGCAAAATATGCATAAAATCAAATATAGAACAGTTATAATAATGACAATAATATGTACAAAACAATCGTATCAGTTTTATACTTTATTAACACATTTCCAGAAAGAAAAGATTTTGGTTTTAGGCACCTAGTTTCTGGGACAGCAAGGGATATAAAAAGACAGCAAAGGACATTTCAGCTAATCTTGTCAACCTGACAGTCTGTTCTGCATTGGCACTGAGAAGACAATGTGTCCTTTGCTGCCTTCACATCTCCCTGATCACAAGTCTTAGAAGTCACTCACCTGGCTTCTAAAGGTTTTGGATCTGAAATCTAGCTGGATCTAACCCAGGTTTAGCTCTCTTTATGGATGGATAGGCAAAGGAAATTTAGTGAGCAGTAAACTGTTGGAGAGAGGCTGAAAGTTTAGACTTCTAGAATTTAGATTTACAGTATTGTGTTACATGGTAAAGGATTTGCTGTGAAATGAATGTCTGAGCCAGGATGACAAAATATTGTAGCAGAAGGACATAGATTTGATCATATCAAGATTCTTGGATCACGTATTGACTTAATGTTTCTGCTGACGTATAAAATAAGCTGATGCTTCCAGTCCAATTGCTTATAATGAGATATTACCTATATATGCTCTATATGTCCTCCTTTTCTCTCTTCTGAAACAAGTGCAAGATCCTCAACTTACTCAAAAGAACATTGTCATCAGAAGGGAAGCGCTAAACCTTTTATTTTAACCTTAAAATAGAATTGATGATGTTAGCATTAGCAAGGTGTCTATTTCTTTTCTACAAACTATTTCTTCTTCTTAGCATATTGATCAGTTACATCAGAGTTGAGTTCTTTAATTGTGAAGAGAACAACAGTTTAGAAGGAAAAACATCATCCGCTTAATCGTGTTTATTTTGTTTTATTTTATTTTATTGCCTTTTGTGCCCAAGAGAGCCCTTCCCTTGCTAGAGGGGTTTATAGGCCCCAGCTGCCAAAAATATTACATGGTTGATGACAGAATCCTAGCACTGCTAATCCAGAAGACTGCATGGCGATCTGAGTCCTCTTTGGAAACCAGTAATTTGTTCTTTTATACTCTGTCCTTGGGATGGCATGCAATCAAAGGAATGAAAAGGAAGAAAATCAGGCATTTCCTTTTCTGACACATAAACATTTGGTCACCTGGAGGTATTTTACAGTAGCCTATGCATGTATGCATGTATGTTCAAAAAGAGAAGAAAAAAGTACTGATTAAAATACAATTAAATTAATAGATTCCTAATGAATGGAATCTTTATTTTAGCAGAGTTAATGTAAGTTAAATTTAATTATCTTAATATGAAATAATGCAACTAATAATTGGTGGTTTTTAACACTAATTTTTTTTTAAACAAGTCCTTTTGGATTATCTGTGGGTAAAATCAAATGCACTTTGATTTATTAGTAAGGAAACTGATCTTGTTTTTATAAATGTTGCGTCATTCTTTATTTCAAACTACTCATAGAGTCAAACAGACTGAATTCTAATTTCAGCTTGTCACACCTTAGCTATATATCTTTGGACAAGTTACATAATCTTTTTTGAGACTCCGTTTCTTTATTTGTAAAGCAGGGATCATTATGTCTATGGAGCAGAGCTGTTGTTAGTAGTAAATGAGAAAATATATATATATATGTATATATGATATCTTACATAGTTCATACTATTGGGTTTAAGAATGCCAGCTTTGGAGTCAGATTTCTGGATTCAGAACACAACTCAATTTACTCTTTTC
Organism: Balaenoptera ricei; assembly: GCF_028023285.1. NCBI lineage: Eukaryota > Metazoa > Chordata > Mammalia > Artiodactyla > Balaenopteridae > Balaenoptera > Balaenoptera ricei. The sequence goes on from NC_082655.1 coordinate 25,881,226, forward strand.
CATTGGACTAATTACATCATCTGCCTGAGTCTTACTTTTCTTACCTCTGAAATAGAGGTGGTAAATGTCTATTTCTTAGGGTTATTTGATAATTAAATAAAAAATATGTAAGTGATTGGTATAATAATATATAGTAAGTCATACACACACGAGTGCACATACAGACACACTTTTTTTTGTTTTAATTTAATTTAATTTATTTATTTATTATTTTTGGCTGTGTTGGGTCTTCGTTTCTGCGCGAGGGCTTTCTCTAGTTGCGACAAGCGGGGGCCACTCTTCATCGCAGTGCACGGGCCTCTCGCTATCGCGGCCTCTCTTGTTGCGGAGCACAGGCTCCAGATGCGCAGGCTCAGTAGTTGTGGCTCACGGGCTTAGTTGCTCCGCGGCATGTGGGATCTTCCCAGACCAGGGCTCGAACCCATGTCCCCTGCATTGGCAGGCAGATTCTCAACCACTGCGCCACCAGGGAAGCCCCCAGACACACTTTTTTTATGTTCACATTCATAGGCACTCCCATCGCCCCCAAAAGATGAAATAAAATGACCTGGATTACTGGATTGCCCTAGGGTCTTAAGAGTAGCATGGCTAAAAATAAAACATTTATATTATGTAATTAAAGCATGAAAACAAACATTTTGTGCTTTATATCTCCAGTGACTATCCAACCACCTATTAATCACTTAAAATGTTCTGGGAGCAGAGTAGAGGAATTAAAACCTACTGATCATCATAGATTTCTTCCTGTCCCTACCTTTACCTATTTAATGTGAGATAATCAAGCAATAGTTACTGGATCTCTGCAGATCAAATTTCTATTTTGCTTCTTCTTCCTCTCATTCTCTCTTTGCCATAATTTCCCTCTATTCCCTCTATTGCCACTTTGAGTTATGTTTTATGACTTTTTGGTATCACTTCATAGCATATCACTTCTCACTTTTTCCCTTTTCTTGTCATTTATTCCAAATTATAATCATTTCTTCTTCCATATCTTTTATATGCTGACACTTTTAGAATTTAATTTTTAAAATCATTTAGCATAATATCTGTCAGTACACTCAGTTCATATATTGGGATTGTAGTTTTTTACAAGGGTTAAGGTTCTGAAGTCATTAGGTAAAGAGAAAATCACATATAATCAACATTACCCATGAAATACCTTAAATCAGCCATAGAAGATCATCTACATGGTTTTTTGTAAGCCATATTATTTCAATAATTCTAACAGGACATTTTCCCTCCAGTGTTAGAAAGATAACAGTTTGTTCAGATAATACCAGATGAGCTAGTTTGGTTTCTTACAGGTCATTTAGTACCAAATTACGTTCATTTATTTATTTTTGCCCAGTGTAGATTTGAATTCATATCAATTAAATGTGCACATAACGTGACTCTACTAGTTGATTTAGTGAATACTATTTTGTCAGTGAATTCCTGTCTTTCAGTTATTCTAGATAAGAGAATCATCAATTCATAACGCTTTCATCGGCATCATTGGATTTCATTTCAGCTTCAGATATTAGGGTTACTTTGGTAATACTCATTCTGCAGGATTCAAGTTGTTTTAAATACTTAGACAAATAACAATTATGGATCAGTTATTGATATTTTGCTGTCTTTCTTCTAACAATTAAACTATTTCACTTGGATTTTTTTGTTTTAAAAATACCCTACTTGGGACTTCCCTGGCAGTCCAGTGGTTAAGACTCCGCACTTCCACTGCAGGGGGCACGGGTTTGATCCCTGGTTGGGAAACTAAGATCCCACATGCCACACGGCGTGGCCAAAACCAAAAAATGCCCTACTTTATCTATTAATCAAATAAGTTTTAATTTTCCTTCATCTTTCAATTTTAAATTATAAGTTGTTTCCCCTGATGGTTTGGTTACTAAAGTTCTTCATACATTAATTTTAAGTGCCAAAAACATGGCAGACAAATTTTATTATTTTGAATTTGGTATAGGTAAGATGCTTTAGAATATAAGAAAACTGTTGACATTGTTAGAGGGAAAATATTTTTATTAATATTGTGTATTTATACCTATAGTGTAGGGGCCAGAATCATATTGCAGGGAGGGGGTGGTTAGTAAAATTGGGAAAAATGTTGTGAACTTCTATTTCAATAATCTTGGCTGAGATAAAACAGAAAGAGTTAGGGTGATAGCTAAAGTAGCATACTAGTCAGAGGCTAATGTTTGTTTTTGTCTGTTTTCTCTTGGGGTAGAAGATAATGGAGTTTTTATTTTAAAGCTCAAGAGAACGATAGTGAGGGGGGCAAAACTGAAGATTTTAGATGGACCAATTGGTAAAGCAAGATCCTTGAAGCAATGTAAGGAGATGGGATTTTAAAAACCTGGAGGTCCTCTTTAAACTATAATTCAGGAGAAATGATTCCTAATTAGTATCGTACCTGAATTAGTTTCACTTGGAATATTGCCTTGTGAAATTATCATCACTTTCTGATCTCCCTCCCCTTTTCCCCTTCTATCACCCGCTCTTTACATTATGAGGAGTATCTGTAAAAGAAATATATTAGCGTCTTAGGGCTGCCATAACAAAGTACCACAAATTTAGTGGCTTAAAACAACAGAGATTTATTCTCTCACAGTTCTGGAGGCTAGGCCCCTGAAATCAAGGTATCAGTAGCATGACACTCCCTCTGCAGACCCTAGGGAAGAGTCCTTCCTTGCTTCTTTCTAGCTTTAATGGCTCCCAGCAATCCTTGAAGTTCTGTGGTTTGTAGCTGCATCACTCTGATCTCAGGCTCTGTATTTACAAGAACTTTTTCCCTGTTTGTGTGTCTCCTTTGTTTTTATATGTATCTCTGTCCTCTTATAGAGACACCAGTGTAGGATTTAGGGCCCACCGTAATCCATGATCTCATCTTAATCTTAGTTACATCTGCAGAGATCCTGTTTCCAAATACAATGACATTCTGAGCCTCTGGGTGGACATGAATATTGGGGGGACACTATTCAACACACTACAGAGAATAGACTATATTACCACAGTTTTATGCAGAAAATCCTAACATAAATTACTCTATAAACTGTGTATCAAAAAGTAATTGTGTAGAATGTAAACTAACATTCAGATTTCTTGGAGAATTCCAACATGTAAATCACCTTGAGGAAATCCAAGGCTAGTCTGTGGTGACTTAACTTTGTGTTTAGCCTTCCAGATAGTCTCACCTCCTAAAAGACCCATTCTGAATGCATATTTGTTAAGATACAAAGCTTACTCTTTCCCAAGATTAGCTTTCACAGTGGGATCTTGGAAGTGTGCATGAAAACCACTTCAGGTTTTCCTTCTTAGATTTCCCAGTTAAGATGCCCTCTCTCATATCTTTTGTTCTTGGTGTAGACTCTTGGTTGAATAGGTTTCAAAGTCATGGATCCCTAAATCACAGAGTTATTGTCAGTCCAGTCTACTCTGTACAAGGGACATAGAGTTACTAAAACCTTTTGTGTATTGCTGTGGGTGAGGATTTTTGTTTTGTTTTATCTTTAAATTAGCTGTCATCATCTTAAACTTTTCTTCCAATTCCACATATTTTATATTTGTTTCTTATTCGCAACCATTTTCTATCCTATCTCCCACTGTAGTATTTTTCGTCCAGTCAATCAAGAAACATCTTTCCCTGTGACATTGCCTACAATATAGGGTTATAGTTGTTTTTTTTAATTAATTTCAAACTTTATTGTAATATTATATTAAAACTGATAATGATGTGTTAACAACTATCTCATTAATTCTTATTATAGTCATTAAATTTAGTACTTCCTTTCCATCTTATAGACTTAGGAAATCACGTAATGATTGTAAAATGCAATTTATTTTTACAATATATCTTTCACATTTCTGTGTAAACTATTATTCTATGAAAAGTAGTCTTTAAAAATTTAGGTCGCCTTAGAATTTAGAAGGAAAAAGCAAAATGGATTGAAACTAAGATGCACACACACTATATATAAATGTATATATGTGTGTATACATATGTATATATGGACTTTTTAAGGTGCACCAATATAGTTATGACCTGCATATGGAAGGTTAACTGACTAGTCTCATCTTTTATGTTAAAACCGATAGCCTTTCTTTTGCTCTGTGTATATTCTCCTTTAAAACTCAGGCATATATTTGACCATTTGCCTTTTTTTAAACTTTTATTGGCATATAGTTGATTTACAATGTTGTGATAGTTTCAGGTGTACAGCAAAGTGATTCAGTTATACATATATATATTCATTCTTTTTCAGATTCTTTTCCCATATAGGTTATTACAGAATATTGAGTAGAGTTCCCTGTGATATACAGTAGGTCCTTGTTGGCTACCTATTTTATATGAGTAGTGTGTATATGTTAATCCCAAGCTCCTAATTTTTCCCTCCCCCATGTTTCCCCTTTGGTAACTATAACCTTGTTTTCAAAATCTGTGAGTCTGTTTCTGTTTTGTAAATAAATTAATTTATATCATTTTTAAAATAGATTCCACATATGAGTGATATCATATGATATTTGTCTTTCTCTGTTTGACTTACTTCACTTAGAATGATAATCTCTAGGTCCATCCATGATGCTGCAAATGGCATTATTTCATTCTTTTTTCATGGCTGAATAATATTCTGTTGTATATATGTACCAAATCTTTATCCATTCCTCCGTCGATGGACATTTAGGTTGCTTCCATGTACTGGCTATTGTAAATAGTGCTACAATGAACATTAGGGTGCATGTATCTTTTTGAATTATGGTTTTCTCCAGATATATGCCCAGGAGTGGGATTGCTGGATCATATGGTAGCTCTATTTTTAGATTTTTAAGGAACCTCCATACTGTTCTCCATAGTGGCTGTACCAATTTACATTCCCACCAACAGTGTAGAAGAGCTCCCTTTTCTCCACACCCTCTCCAGCATTTATTGTTTGCAGATTGTTTTGATGATGGCCATTCTGACCGGGGTGAGGTGTTACCTCATTGTAGTTCTGATTTGCATTTCTCTAATAATTAGTGATGTTGAGCATCTTTTCATGTGCTTTTTGGCCATCTGTATGTCTTTTTTGGAGAAACGTCCTTTTAGATGTTATGCCCATTTTTTGATTGGGTTGTTTGTTTTTTTGACATAGACCTGCATGAGTTGTTTGTATATTTTGGAGATTAATCCCTTGTTGTTGACCATTTGCCTTCTGATCTTATATTTAGGTGTTTTCAAATGACCTATTTTATTCAGCATTGTTTACATAGTTTATGTTTTTGTTACCTGTCTTTATACTTAATTCAGTAATTTATTGTCATTAATTTTCCCCATATTTTAGTAACAAATTGTTTTGAGATTCTTTTTATATTCTCATTTAGTTACTAAATCATTTTATTGGCATTCTGTTTTTTCCTGGTGTGAAGTTTTCAATAATGAACTCTTACAGTCATTCAAGGCTATTTATATTTTATATTTAAAGTGTATGACACTTTATTTTTTAACAATACAGTTGCATCAAAAATTCAATGATTAATCTTTTCTAAATATTGAATTTACATATCTAACAATGACAAATAATGTTCACAAAATGTGTATTTATTCGATATTTATATTTGCTCTTTATCATCACTTGTTAGATACAGAGCAATTGAAAAGAAAAGGGAGCTCTTTTACTCTTAAAATTGATGATTGTGTTAATGTCAATATGCAGAAATGACTGTTAATTGTGTGCCTGTAAGAAAGGAAACTCTTATTTTTTTGAGCCTAATATTTTAGGGTAAGGAAAATGTATTTATCATATGTATTTATAATCATATTATTTAATTATTTGGTTAATATTTCTATAATTAGATTTGAAGCCATGTTTGGTCACCAGATAGAACAGGATCCCCCATTCAGATTTGGTTCAGATGTCAAGACTCATGATACCACACAAGACCAAGAGGGTACAAAAGGATGTATTACTCATATAATGAGGCTTTCTGAGAAGAGCAGGGCAGTAACCAAGACTGGATCCAAGCAGATCCAAAATTGCTTAAGGGAGCAAAGAAAGCTGACTGGCTTTGGGTTTTATAGGGGTGGTGTTGGAGTGAAAGCCCCCACATGATGGTCAGGGCTTGTGAGGTTTGAACTTCCCAAAGGTTGTAAAGGAGAGTGCACACAGGCTTTCTTGTCAGCTTGCCCCAGATATCAGGCAAAAGGGAAACTGGGGGATGGAGGAGAGCTTTAAACTTGTTAGCAGTTAAAGATCAAAGATGATCGCCTTCATCACAATTCACTATTAGTGTTTGGCTGAGTGAAATGTGCCATATTTGAACTTGTTTAAAGCCACAATGGCAATTTGTGAGGCATGCATCCATTTACTAAAGGAGATGAAAATTCACTGACTACCTTGTTCCAGAGCTCAGCAATATGGTGAGAAGTGAAATGAGTGCCTTGATCACTATCAATAACGATTAGAACTCTGTAAAGGACATGGAGTGTCTTGGTGAGGCCTTGTATTGTGGCTTTATTTTTTATTTTTAAATTTTTAAAAACAATCTTCATTGGAGTATAATTGACTTACAATGGTGTGTTAGTTTCTGCATTATAACAAAGTGAATCAGCTATATATATACATATACATATATCCCCATATCTCCTCACTCTTGCATCTCTCTCCCACCCTCTATATCCCACCCCACTAAGTGGTCAAAAAGCACCGAACCGATCTTGCTGTGCTATGTGGCTGCTTCCCACTAGCTATCTATTTTACGTTTGGTAGTGTATATATGTCCATGCCACTCTCTCACTTTGTCCCAGCTTACCCTTCCCCCTCCCCGTGTCCTCAAGTCCATTCTCTAGTAGGTCTATGTCTTTATTCCCTTCTTGCCCCTAGGTTCTTCATGACCTTTTTTTTACTTTTTTTTTTTAGATTCCATATATATGTGTTAGCATACGGTATTTGTTTTTCTCTTTCTGACTTCCTTCACTCTGTTGACAGACTCTAGGTCCATCCACCTCACTACAAATAACTCAATTTCATTTCTTTTTAAGGCTGAGTAATATTCCACTGTATATATGTGCCACATCTTCTTTATCCATTCATCTGTCGATGGACACTTAGGTTGCTTCCATGTCCTGGCTATTGTAAATAGAGCTGCAATGAACATTGTGGTACATGACTCTTTTTGAATTATGGTTTTCTCAGGGTAGATGCCCAGTAGTGGGATTGCTGGGTCATATGGTAGTTCTATTTTTAGTTTTTTAAGGAACCTCCATACTGTTCTCCATAGTGGCTGTATCAATTTACATGCCCACCAACAGTGCAAGAGTGTTCCCTTTTCTCCACACCCTCTCCAGCATTTATTGTTTGTAGATTTTTGGATGATGGCCATTCTGAGCGGTGTGAGATGATATCTCATTGTAGTTTTGATTTGCATTTCTCTAATGATTAATGATGTTGATCATTCTTTCATGTGTTTGTTGGCAATCTGTATCTCTTCTTTGGAGAAATGTTTATTTAGCTCTTCTGCCCATTTTTGGATTAGGTTGTTTATTTTTGTGATATTGAGCTGCGTGAGCTGCTTGTAAATTTTGGAGATTAATCCTTTGTCAGTTGCTTCATTTGCAAATATTTTCTCCCATTCTGAGGGTTGTCTTTTCGTCTTGTTTATGGTTTCCTTTGCTGTGCAATAGCTTTTAAGATTCTTTAGGTTCCATGTGTTTATTTTTGTTTTTCTTTCCATTTCTCTAGGAGGTGGGTCAAAAAGGATCTTGCTGTGATTTCTGTCATAGAGTGTTCTGCCTATGTTTTCCTCTAAGAGTTTGATAGTGTCTGGCCTTACATTAGGTCTTTAATCCATTTTGAGTTTATTTTTGTGTATTCTTTTACATGTGGCTGTCCAGTTTTCCCAGCAGCACTTATTGAAGAGACTGTCTTCTCTCCATTGTATATTCTTGCCTCCTTTATCAAAAGTAAGGTGACAATATGTGCATGGGTTTATCTCTGGGCTTTCTATCCTGTTCCATTGATCTATACTTCTGTTTTGTGCCAGTACCAAACTGTCTTGATTACTGTAGCTTTGTAATATAGTCTGCAGTCAGGGAGCCTGATTCCTCCAGCTCCATTTTTCGTTCTCAAGATTGTTTTGGCTATTCGGGGTCTTTTGTGTTTCCATACAAATTGTGAAATTTTTTGTTCTAGTTCTGTGAAAAATGCCATTGGTAGTTTGATAGGGATTGCATTGAATCTGTAGATTGCTTTGGATAGTACAGTCATTTTCACAATGTTGATTCTTCCAGTCCAAGAACATGGTATATCTCTCCAGCTGTTTGTATCATCTTTAATTTCTTTCACCAGTGTCTTACAGTTTTCTGCATACAGGTCTTTTGTCTCCTTAGGTAGGTTTATTCCTAGGTATCTTATTCTTTATGTTGCAGTGGTAAATGGGAGTGTTTTCTTAATTTCTCTTTCAGATTTTTCATCATTAGTGTATAGGGATGCAAGAGATTTCTGTGCATTAATTTTGTATCCTGCTACTTCACCAAATTCATTGATTAGCTCTAAGAGTTTTCTGTTAGCATCTTTAGGATTCTCTATGTATAGTATCATGTCATCTGCAAACAGTGACAGCTTTACTTCTTCTTTTCTGATTTGGATTCCTTTTATTTCTTTTTCTTCTCTGATTGCTGTGGCTAAAACTTCCAAAACTATGTTGAATAATAGTGGTGAGAGTGGACAACCTTGTCTTGTTCCTGATCTTAGAGGAAATGGTTTCAGTTGTTCACCATGGAGAATTATGTTAGCTGTGGGTTTGTCATATATGGCCTTTATTATTTTGAGGAAAGTTCCCTCTATGCCTACTTTCTGGAGGGTTTTTATCATAAATGGGTGTTGAATTTTGTCATAAGCTTTTTCTGCCTCTACTGAGATGATCATATGGTTTTTCTCCTTCAATTTGTTAATACGGTTTATCACATTGATTGATTTGCATATATTTAAGAATCCTTGAATTCTTGGGATAAACCCCATTTGATCATGGTGTATGATCCTTTTAATGTGCTGTTGGATTCTGTTTGCTAGTATTTTGTTGAGGATTTTTGCATCTATGTTCATCATTGATATTGGCCTGTAGTTTTCTTTCTTTGTGACATCTTTGTCTGGTTTTGGTATCAGGGTGATGGTGGCCTTGTAGAATGAGTTTGGGTGTGTTCCTCCCTCTGCTATATTTTGGAAGAGTTTAAGAAGGATAGGTGTTAGCTCTTCTCTAAATGTTTGATAGAATTCGCCTGTGAAGCCATATGGTTCTGGGCTTTTGTTTGTTTGAAGATTTTTAATCACGGTCTCAATTTCAGTGATTGTGATTGGTCTGTTTATATTTTCTATTTCTTCCTGGTTCAGTCTTGGGAGGTTGTGCTTTTCTAAGAATTTGTCCATTTCTTCCAGGTTGTCCATTTATTGGCATATAATTACTTGTAATAATCTCTCATGATCCTTTATATTTCTGCAGTGTCAAGTGTTACTTCTCCTTTTTCATTTCTAATTGTATTGATTTGAGTCTTCTCCTTTTTTTCTTGATGAGTCTGGCTAATGGTTTATCAATTTTGTTTATCTTCTCAAATAACCAGCTTTTAGTTTTATTGATCTTTCGTATTGTTTCCTTCATTTCTTTTTCAGTTATTTCTGATCTGATCTTTATGATGTCTTTGCTTCTGCTAACTTTGTGGGTTTTTTGTTCTTCTTTCTTTAATTGCTTTATGTGTAAATTTAGGTTGTTTATTTGAGATGTTTCTTGTTTCTTGAGGTAGTATTATATTGCTATAAACTTCCCTCTTAGAACTGCTTGTGCTGCATCCCATAGATTTTGGGTTGTCGTGTTTTCATTGTCATTTGTTTCTAGGTATTTTTTGATTTCCTCTTTGATTTCTTCAGTGATCTCTTGGTAATTTAGTAGTGTATTGTTTGGCCTCCATGCGTTTGTAGTTTTTACAGGTTTTTTCCTGTAATTGATATCTAGTCTCATAGTGGTGTGGTCAGAAAAGATACTTGATATGATTTAAGTTTTCTTAAATTTACCAAGGCTTGATTTGTGACCCAAGATATCATCTATCCTGGAGAATGTTCCATGAGCACTTGACAGGAAAGTGTATTCTGTTGGCTTTGGATGGAATGTCCTATAAATATCAATTAAGTCCTTCTTGTTTAATGTATCATTTAAAGCTTGTGTTTCCTTATTTATTTTCAGTTTGGATGATCTGTCCATTGGGGAAAGTGGGGTGTTAAAGTCCCCTACTATGGTTGTGTTACTGTCGATTTCCCCTTTTATGGCTGTTAGCATTTGCCTTATGTATTGACGTGCTCCTTTGTTGGGTGCATAAATATTTACAATTTTTATATCTTCTTCTTGGATTGATCCCTTCATCATTATGTGGTGTCCTTCTTTGTCTCTTGTAATAGTCTTTATTTTAAAGCCTATTTTGTCTAATATGAAAATTGGTACTCCAGCTTTCTTTTGATTTCCATTTACATGGAAAATCTTTTTCAATTCCCTCACTTTCAGTCTGTATGTGTCCCTAGGTCTGAAGTGGGTCTCTTGTAGACAGTATATGTTTGGGTCTTGTTTTTGTATCTATTCAGCCAGTCTATGTCCTTTGGTGGGAGCATTTAATCCATTTACATTTAAGGTAGTTATCGATATATGTGTTCCTATTACCATTTTCTAAATTGTTTTGGGTTTGTTATTATAGGTGTTTTCCTTCTCTTCTGTTTCCTGCCTAGAGAAGTTCCTCTATCATTTGTTGTAAAGCTGGTTTGGTGGTGCTGAATTCTCTTAATTTTGCTTGTCTATAAAGGTTTTAATTTCTCCATCGAATCTGAATGAGATCCTTGCTGGTTAGAGTAATCTTGGTTGTAGGTTTTTCCCTTTCATAACTCTAAAACTGTCCTGCTACTCCCTTCTGGCTTGCAGAGTTTCTGTTGATCGGTCAGCTGTTAACCTTATGGGGATTCTCTTGTATGCTATTTGTTGTTTTTCCCTTGCTGCTTTTAATATTTTTTCTTTGTATTTAATTTTTGATAGTTTGATTAATATGTGTCTTGGCGTGTTTTTCCTTGGATTTTTCCTGTATGGGACTCTCTGTGCTTCCTGGAGTTGATTGGCTATTTCCTTTCCCATATTAGGGAAGTTTTTAACTATAATCTCTTCAAATAGTTTCTCAGTCCCTTTCTTTTTCTCTTCTTCTTCTGGGACCCCTAAAATTCGAATGTTGGTGCATTTAATGTTGTCCCAGAGGTCTGAGACTGTCCTCAATTCTTTTCATTCTTTTTTTCTTTATTCTGCTCTGCAGAAATTATTGCCACTTTTTTATCTTCCAGGTCACTTATCTATTCTTCTGCCTCAGTTATTCTGCTATTGATTCCTTCTAGAGAATTTTTAATTTCATTTATTGTGTTGTTCATCATTGTTTGTTTGCTCTTTAGTTCTTCTGGGTCCTTGTTAAATGTTTCTTGTGTTTTCTCCTTTCTATTTCCAAGATTTTGGGTCATCTTTACTATCATTACTCTGAATTCTTTTTCGTGTAGACTACCTATTTCCTCTTCATTTGTTTGGTCTGGTGGGGTTTTACCTTGCTGCTTCATCTGCTGTGTGTTTCTCTGTCTTCTCATTTTGCTTACTTACTGTGTTTGGGGTCTCCTTTTTGCAGGTCGCAGGTTCGTAGTTCCTGTTGTTTTTGGTGTCTTCCCCCAGTAACTAAGGTTGGTTCAGTGGGTTGTGTAGGCTTCCTGGTGGAGGAGACTGGTGCCTGTGTTCTGGTGGATGAGGCTGGATCTTGTCTTTCTAATGGGCAGGACCGCTTCCAGTGGTGTGTTTTGGGGCGTCTGTGACCTTATTATGATTTTAGGCAACCTCTTTTCTAATTGGTGGCGTTGTGTTCCTGTCTTGCTAGTTGTTTGGCATGGGGTGTCCAGCACTGTAGCTTGCTGGTCGTTGAGTGGAGCTGGGTCTTAGCATTGAGGTGGAGATCTCTGGGAGAGCTTTCACCGTTTGATATTACGTGGAGCCAGTAGGTCTCTGGTGGTCCAATGTCCTGAACTTGGCTCTCCCAGCTCAGAGGCACAGGCCTGACACCTGGCTGGAGCACCAAGACCCTGTCAGCCATATGGCTCAGAAGAAAAGGGAGAAAAAAAGAAAGAAAGAGAGAAAAAATAAATAAAATAAAATAATGTTATTAAAATAAAAAATTAAAATATTAAAAATTTTAAAAAATAAAAAGTAAGAAGAAAGAAAGAAGAGAGCAACCAAATCAAAAAAACAATCTACCAATGATAATAAAATCTAAATACTAAAGTATGATAAACATAAAACCAGAAACAAATTAGATGCAGAAAGCAAACCTGAAGTCTGTGGTTGCTCCCAAAGTCTACTGCCTCGATTTTGGGGTGATTCATTGTCTATTCAGTTATTCCACAGATGCAGGGTACATCAAGTTGATTGTGGAGATTTAATCCGCTGCTCCTGAGGCTGTATGGAGAGATTTCCCTTTCTCTTCTTTGTTCGCACAGCTCCTGGGGTTCAGCTTTGGATTTGGCCCCACCTCTGCATGTAGGTTCCCTGAGGGCATCTGTTCTTCACTCAGACAGGACGGGCTTAAAATAGCTGCTGATCAGGGGACTCTAGCTCACTCAGGCTGAGGGAAGGAAGGGGTACGGAATGTGGGATGAGTCTGCAGTGGCAGAGGCCAAAGTGACATTGCAGCAGCCTGAGGTGTGCCATGTGTTCTCCTGGGGAAGTTGTCCCTCGATCACAGGACCCTGGCAGTGGCAGGCTGCACAGGCTCCCAAGAGGGGAGGTGTGGATAGTGACCTGTGCTTGCACACAGGCTTCTTGGTGGCTGCAGCATCAGCCTTAGCATTTAATGCCTGTCTCTGGTGTCTGCGCTGATAGCCGCAGCTTGCGCCTGTCTCTGGAGCTCGTTTAGGCGGTGCTCTGAATCCCTTCTCCTCGTGCACCCCGAAACAGTGGTCTATTGCCTCTTAGGCAGTTCCAGACTTTTTCCTGGACTCCCTCCTGGCTAGCCGTGGCCCACTAGCCCCCTTCAGGCTGTGTTCACGCCGCCAACCCCAGTTCTCTCCCTGGGATCTGACCTCCGAAGCCAGAGCCTCAGCTCCCAGCCCCGCCCCGCCCCAGCGGCTTAGCAGACAAGCCTCTCAGGCTGGTGAGTGCTGGTCGGCACTGATCCTCTGTGCGGGAATCTCTCCACTTTGCCCTCTGCACCACTGTTGCTGTGCTCTCCTCTGTGGCTCCAAAGCTCCCCCCCGCCACCCCCTGTCTCCACCAGTGAAGGGGCTTCCTAGTGTGTGGAAACTTTTCCTCCCTCACAGCTCTCTCCCAGAGATGCAGGTCCTGTCACTGTTCTTTTGTCTCTGTTTTTTCTTTTTTCTTTTGCCCTACCCAGGTACGTGGGGAGTTTCTTCCCTTTTGGGAGGTCTGAGGTCTTCTGCCAGTGTTTAGTAGGTGTTCTGTAGGAGTTGTTCCACATGTAGATGTATTTCTGATGTATTTGTGGGGAGGAAGTTGATCTCCACGTCTTACTCCTCCGCCGTCTTGAAGGTCTCTCTTGTATTGTGGCTTTAGTATGTGTAGAGACACATGTGGCATTGATTTATATTTTCGGTATGTCTGAGACAAGATTCCCCCAAATTTTTCCCCATAGGGGGCAACATTGGACCACATGGTCAGGCAATTGGCAGTGGCCCAAGGGTCTATAGAAATGTTCAGCTGAGCTTATTGTTGACAAGGGCAGTCAGTGTAAAGTTGACTGCCCAAAGTTTGGGCAGTTGTACTAATCATTGAATCTTTTATCAGAGATGTCTTAGTTAAGGTATTAAAAGCAACAGCTCTCTAGGAAGTTCAGTCACGTGTGATGATGGTGGCCATACTGTCTCTAACATGTAGAAACTTTCTTTGCTATTCACTCAAGATCCCAAGAAGCTCCTCTGGTAGCTAAGGGGTTCAGAAGAGTAGTGACTGCCTGCAAAACCATGCCATCTGTCAAGGAACTAAGGACAGGGAAGGCCACACCCTCATACAGGTGGGATATTCCAGAGGGCCTAGGTTTGGCTATAATATATAGGTATCATTTCCATTTTAGCAAGGAGGCCTTAGTGGCCATATGAAACTTGCAGGGTACTACTTCCATGATCCAAGGCATAATGGGCAGGTGGATACAGAGTGCCATAGTCTCAGAGCCTGTGAGAGCCTCTGTTTCCAGGAGATCCCAGTATGCAGCATTTTTGCTGTGAAGGCATATGGCATAGGGCTTCAGGAGGGAGCTTCTTGCATCAGAAGTCCATGGGCAACTTATGGCTATTATGGGTGCTCCAGTGACTCCAAGAGGCATGAGAGGAGGTTGCTAAAGCCTTTACAGTGTAGGAGTCTCTGGGGGGCAGCACCAGCTGTACTAAAATTTGTAAAGATTCTAGAGGCTTTTTTGTAGGAGGCCCCATTCAAGGTAGGCCAGTTTACTAGTAACAGGATAAATGGGCTTAATTAAAATTATAAATGAAAAATATGTTGCCCTCAAAATCCAAAAATTACTAAAAGATTTTGAGCTTGTTTTAACATTGTGGTGCCGTGAGGGTCGATAGTTGTTTCTTAATGGTGTCAAGGATGGAGTGGCTTTTGACTGATCAGTTAATTTCTCAGGATTTAACTGAGGTGACAGGGCCTTCTGTCATGTGTAGGGAAATGAAACCTCCCCCTTTTTGTAAGTTCTTTTCTATATGTTTGTCTTGAATGATTGTGGCAAATGAATCTCCTTGAAGGAAGATGTGGTGTCACCTGTGCTCATGGAGAAAGTTGGATACAGTTACCATCTTGCCTACCAAGACAGTATGCAGTGGCTAGGCTGTTGAAGACCTCATGGGTAGCCAGGTAAAGTTGTCCCTTCAAAGTGGAAAGCAAAAAGCATATCCATCAAAATTGAAGGCAAACTATAGCTGAGAGGCTTTTGAAACTGGCATTTAACAGATGATATGAGCCAAATCAATAGTAGCACAATATTACCAGCTAGTGATTAGATAGGGCCAGTAATTTCAATAATATTGATAACGGGGCCCTTAATGGGTGCAACAACAGAATTAAGGTTGCAGTAAACTACTGTGAGGTACCATTCATTTTTCCCAGGTTTAAGAACAGCCAAATTGGCTATTAAATGAAGAAGTAGTGGAGATAAATACCCCTTCTCTAAATGTCTTTTACAATGGGCTTCAATCTTTGAAGACCCTGTTTTAATATACAGTGAACCATATTAACTATTTTAATTGTGACGAAAAGTCCAAGGGATCTCAATTTGTTAGCCTGTTGTAAATGCCAAAGGTATAGTTTAATTTATTACGTTTTTGGTTAGAGCTTCTTCCAAGACCACTATGGGATATTTAGGCAGTGCAATAGTTCTGATGATTAAGATGAAGCATACTTATTTGTTCACTACTTTATATTTCATAACTCCTTTAGATTATAGGGTGTGCCTTCCTTATTTAAATTTAGAGGGATCCCCAGGAATAACTATAATTTGAGCCTCTGTTTTGATTAAAGCCATGAGGGTTTGCCAGTTGGTGCATCTCAGTAAATATTAAAAGTTAATTCAAAACTCATGTTGTAGAGGTGCAAAAGCCAATTTGAGATTTTTCGACATTTTTACATTTTCACTTTATAAATTATTGTAGTAAAATTTAGATTTCTAATTGGGTCAAATTGCAGACCTCCCTTTCAATTAGTTTATTTGTTTGTTTATTGGTCGCTGGATATACTTTGGAGGAGGGAAGATCTCTTTACTCTGCTCATACTTATGTTTCTTCCTCCATAGTGTCAAATCTGTGTCATCAAGGTTAGGGGCCTCCACCATAACAATTGTTGCTTTATAGGGTTTAAGCATGAGGCATTTAAGTAGGGTTTGAATTACCTCCTTAGTTTTGCCACATAGGTGCCATAAATGTTTTATTCTGTAAGCTTGAGGATCAAGATCTTTGTTGCAAAGAAGCCTGAGCAGCAGTAATAGCAAAAGTATTTTTATAGAGCAGTGAATCATCTGTTTTTAGGAGTGTAGACCTCAGCATGCCACATGGTAACTGCTCTTCCACACAATTGGCCATCCAGTGGGACCACATATTTCACAGAGTATCAGTATTTTTCCTGAGAACTCTGTAGAAGAAGGGCCATTGCCTGGTTGCGACCCACAACCAACAGTCACAGAGTAAGAGTCATTTCTCTGAACTGAGCATTAATCATAGTTTATGCTGGAATCAAGATATGCGATTCAGCCTGAGGCACACAGATAGGTCCAGGCTAAGATACACAACCCAGAGTCACTTTGAGGAGGGCCTTAACTCTTTTTTCTAAATGTCAATTATGAAAACTTCTGATGTAGTTTGATTAAATATTTGATAAAGATTCATTGGAACTCAGCAAATGTAGCACAAAGCAGCACAGCTCAAAACGCAAGATTGCTAGCAGGTAACAGAGCCAGTTAGTAACTCAAAGCAAAAAAGGAAAGAGTCTGGCAGTCATTGCCTAGACACCCTCTTTACTGCATCCATTGTTGTGGTTACCCTGTAGTAGTTGGTTTGGATTTTGAGAGTAATGGCACCACACAAACACCAAGGAAGTATGAAGATTTTTATTACTCACGTAATGAGGCTTTCTTGGGAGAACAGGGCAGCCTCCCAAACAGGTCCAAAATGGCATAAGAGGGCAGGGAAAGGACATTGACTTTTGGTGTTTTATTGTGGTTACAGGGTGGTAGTGGGGTGAGGGTTCCTATGTTCAGATCAGTGCATTCATGGTTTGAACTTTCCACTAGTGCCCTAGGAGAGGGAGAACTCAGGCTTTCTAACCAGCTTGCCCAGATATGAGGCCTAAGGGGAAGGGGGAGTGGGGCTTGAAAGCTGTCAGCAGTCAAACATCAGAACATGGTTTCAGACCCTTTAATACAAGCTGTAATTTATAAAGCCATAATTCATAAACTGTATAATATCTTATATGTTGATGTATATCATGTATATAACTTTCTATTGCTATTATATTCTTTCCCCACTTTAAGCAAAATTATTTCCTTTTGGACTCCAAGACAATAACTATAATATGCTCTAGAATATGATTAGCTGAAGTTTCAAAATAACCGTCAAAAGGTCTAACAGGTCATTATGATAAATGTATATTTGCATTCACTGTGTAATGGATGTCAAGGTTGATGTTTCACATTTCTTTCATTTTTAAAATCAGTTATAGGAAATAAATTATGCTTAATAATTCAAAAGAAAACTATGAAAACTATAGCACAGGAACGTCAGGCTAGACATTTTACAACAATTTATTTAAAGGGTGGTTATAAACTAATAGGTTTCACCCTATTAGTATTTGTCCCATTCATGTTTGCTTTTATTTTTCGCTTTATTTTACCAAGATGATAAGATCAGTGATTGCCTCATCAGGTGTTTAATACCAGTTGTCATCAGCTTGCTGAAGATTATTTTGAAATATGGTTTAAAGTAATAAAGTCGGTGATGGTAACAATAATAAACTGATTGAAGAGAAGAATTGACAATTATTGTGGAATAGTGGAAAATAAGCTGAATTGGGAGTTTAACGGTCTGGATTATAGTCCTTTATCTGCCTCTAATTGGCCATATGACCTTGAGCAAGTTGTTTGAGTTTTCTGGACCTCATTTTCTTGATCTATAAGATGAAAAGCTTTGATACAGTGGTCTCCAAGGACCTTCCCAGTTCAAACAAATATGTGAAATTTACTTTTAAATTCAAAGGGCGTGTTCCTGGCAGCTAGAGAAGTAATGTATTGGAAAGTACTACCAACTTTTCTGAAATTCAAGAGTCTGCTCATAGAATTACATGGATTTGTGTAATTTCAGTTAATTCTAAAGATAACTATATATTTAACATAAATTCTGAATCTTTTATGTTCCTGAAGAAGTAAAATAAGTTATATAACAATGACATGCTATGTTCTTCTTTTATATTTTCTTTCTTTCTTTTTCTGTTTTTTTCAGTGTATCAGAATGTCCTTGACTGTCATCTTTGCCTTTGTCACCTCTGTCATTAACGTTCCATAAGTACTTTTAAGGGTACTTTCCATTTTTCATTCACTACAGATATTAGGAAATTAATTTCTTACTCTATTCCCCTACTGGTATTTGGGTACAAAATAATTCCTTTGATGATGTTGAATATTCATATACAGGGAGAAAATATTACCTAGAAAATTTTACTGTAAAATTGGTGGTCTTCCCTTAAGAACTTGATACAAGAGAAATTTGAAATAATGAAAAGAAAAGAAAAAAACAGTATAGTTCCATATAGGTATTCATAACTTTTTCTGGAAAACTTTCTATGGAGAAGTCATTAAATACAACCTTTTTCAGTGTTTCATTATTCTGTCATGCAGAATCACATTTGTAATATTTCATACTATGACAGATTAAAGCTAGAGGATAAATGATTCAGAAAAGCACACAGCATACCACAGGCAGAGTCTTTTGTAAACATGGAATGCTCATCATTTTTGACACTCTCCCACTGTTACTTCAGGATAGTATAATGATCTCTAATTGTTTAACACTGCAAATCCAGTGCTGATTGCAATTAAAATACAAATGTTTATTTTTTTCTGTTTTGGTGACTCGTGTGATTTATCTGCTTTAGACCTAACAAAACAGAAGTTTGAAATAATTCATTCATTTGAAAACTCAGTAAGTTGTATTTCAGATAAGTTAAAAGATTGATAGTGTTTATCTTGTGGTTGGCATACAAACACATGGTACACATCACACACTATAAAAGAGTTGTCCCAGTCCCTGAGTTAAGGATTCAACTAGTATTCTTCTACAGTTTATACAAACTCTTAATATTTCAGCCTAGCTGCTTTTGCTGAGAAGGGGAAACTAAAACAGATGTGTAACTGGAATGATTTCTAAATTCATTGAGGCTGTATTATCTACTAAAGTGCCAAACTAAATAACAGAGTTTCATCTGTCATATTTCTTCTCTTAGCAGCCTTTTATATAATGTATGTTTTTAAATCTAGTATAATATTAATTTCATTGTAACAGGAGTTGCCAATTAAAATTCAAATCAAAAGCATTAACTTAATGGCAGATAACATAAATGAGATCAGGATGTAGGTATAGTCAGTAAGAAATTGTGGTACCATGTTGAACTAAAGAACTATGCCTTCTCGAAAACAGTTAAATTCCAAAATGTTTAAAACACAGTATGGTCCAAACAAAACTCATCTAGGGAATGATTTGATTTTCAATTTAATATGTTTGCTGTGTTAGTTTAAAGGTACGGAAACTTAATGACTTCCTTTCCCTTTTTCCTATCCCTTTACTCCTGTCCACCATCTCTAAATTCATAAAAATATGCTACTATTAATTCTAACCTCATTGTGGGTTGATGTCTGTATCATATTGCTTGTAAGTGGCAATTAGTCACTTAGTTGTATCAGTTATTTATTCAAACAGTAGTATACACTCAGCCTTGAGCTAGAATCTGAGTATAGAGGTTATGTAAACAATGGTTCCTGCCTTTTAGGAGGGCATAAGAAAGGAACTAGATAACTAAAGAGTTTATTTTAAAAGAATGTGAAAACTGCTATAATAGGTGTTTGTGAGGGTGTTAAGCAAAAACAGATGAGAAACACCTAAGGCAGACTGGTGGCAGGTTTGGAAGATGGGGGTCACAGTGTCAGAAACATTTACCTGATGATATGGTGTGTGTGAGCCACTTGAAGAACAATATTACAGCCAGAGAAAATGACACAGGCAAAGGCATAGACATATGGTACATGGTTTCTGAAAGGAACTGCATGATTTTCTCTCTGGGTGAAGAGCAAAGCACTACTCAGAAACTAATATGCTTGAAACTGGAGAAGCAGACAGAGACCAGACTATGGAAGACTTTCTATGCCACATTTACATCAATTCAAAAATTCTTAGTCCTACTTAGCTTCAGAGAGACATTCTCTAGCCTACAATATCTGATGTCCAAGGAAACAGAAATGCTTAATTGGTTTCATTAGCATATACTCCAGTTGAACAGTCAGACAATGTAGGGATAATAGCCACCCAATACGAACTGGTGCAGCCAATTCACTTGTTCGAATTTTGAATATTTTTGTGCTGTTGGCAATCTCCTGGACAATCCCACATTTCTCTGGCCACCCGGCCCTTCCCCCAGCCCTTCCTCTCAGCAACTAAAGGAGTAATATCTAGCCTAGCATCAATTTTGACTGGTCTACGCCCATGTCATATTGATTAAATATTTTTAGTCATTCTGTAAATATAATTGAATACACTCAAACACACACACGCACACACACACACATACACACACACTTAATACCTCAAATTCTGCTAATGGAAGTGAAGAGTGAGAAGAAAATAGGGTGCTATGAGAGAGAATAATGGAAGGATCAAATTTAGCTTAGGTACATTAGTGAAGATTGCAATATTCTGTAAACTGAAAGATAAGTAGGAGGTTGAACTGTACCGTGTATGCTGTAGAAACTAATGAAGCTATTTAAGCAGGGGAATAACACAGCCTGGTGGACATTTTAGGTAAAATGTTGATGGCAAGGCATGAGTGACTGTCTGAGAGGCACGGGATTAGAGACAATGAGAGGACTAATTTGGGCAGTGTGAGAAGGGAGGAAAACATTGTTCGTAGGAGATATTAGAGGTAGATAAAATCTGTGTAGTTAGTATTCTAGAGTAATTCATGGTCTGGACAGAGAATGCTGGAAGCAGACATATGAGTAGAAAGGGCCAAGTGATAGCACAGAGGCAGTGACACCTGGAGCCAAAGCCCTTCCTTTCTTTCAGAAATTCAGTGTTGTCAAACTTTAGGAGATTGATTCACATTGATTCCCACTCATCAAACCCAGAGGAGACTGATTTAAAAATCACAATGCCAATTAACCAATTTATTGTGAGAGAGTATCCAGCAAGCTTATCAGTCGTGGCCATTTGTTTAGAACCCTCTGTTTTGGTGAATAAATCTACTCCTTGGACAAATGAATATAATTATCTATCAAATTATAGATCAGAAGTTTATTGAATTAGTTAAAGACATCAGAAAGGGAGATTGATGTACTTATGGAAAATTTATATCAAACTACTATGGCTGGAAGAAATATTCTTACCTACACTAAAAGGAATTTCTTTCTTAGAATTCACTACACCAACCTTTCCCAAAGTATCAGGAGGAAACATTAGTACACGAGGGTGAGAAGCAGGGGCAGAAAACCCCAAAAAGTTTGTGAACATTGGGTTAGAAAAGTTTGAAAGGGCATTTGGATTATTTCCTCTAAGCCTTCTCGGAACATTTAATATGGCAATATGCATATTATTTATGTGTACGTATGTATACATACATTCATATATATTTGGTTAGCCTCTTTTATTAAGGTTGCAGCCCAGTGAAAATACTGAACTAATGTGTAAGCTCTTTGTGGTCGAAGATTGCATTTTTTATTATTTCAAGAGGTTGACACTCCTTGGCACATTTCCGAAAAGCTCAATATATATTTATTGACTGTGTGAATGATTGGATTAATAAAAGAATCAAGTAACCCTTTATACTGCATGGGGAAGACACATTCTTATTTTTTTCTAGACTCTTATCTACCGTATTTAGTAACCAAAAGATTAGTTTACTCATGTTTCAATCAACCAAGTGCTTTCTTAGTTGATAACTTCATTTTAATATTCATAAAATTACCCTACACCTAATTTCTTAAGGAAAGTCTTACAATTGATTACTTTTGCAGACAACTGACATCATGTTATATTGTTGATTCTAACTTATTTTATTTGTTTAGCTACCAATTGAAAAATTTTAAACACAAATATTAAAGTAAGCCTGGTAAACAAAAAATCATAATTTTTTAAATTATACGAATAACATTTGTTCAGTTGAAGGAGAATCTTTAAAGTTACAAAAATCTTATTTTTATTGGCAGTGTCTTTACCTGTCTTCGGATTTCTTGGAAATAATGTCATACGTTTTTATTGAGAATTTTTAGTCTAAACTGAAATTCTTCAAAGTTGTAATGCTATTAGAATCCTACAGCATGTTCTGTGACCCATAGTTCCTACCTAAGTATTTCAATTAATTCTCTGTATAAATATTTTGTGAAGTTCTTATATGGAATTATATAATTCTCATGTCACAAATTCAAATGTTCAATATATGTAACTTCCCATCTTATTCATAGTTTTATCTAAGGGTCTAAAGTTTAGAGAATGACAGGCCAGAGTGAAGATGGAGAGTTTGGGAGCAGGGCAGAGGAAAGTAAGAAATGAGGAAAGGTTAAGGATGTAGCGTTTAGTCCTGTAGTATCCACAGAAAGCATCCTCATTTCCTTCTGATCAAACTGCCAGTATGGAATTTGCTGCTCTGTCACCCTTCACCTGATTTCTCCCAAGATACATCTGAATGCCTAGGTGTGTAGACTATGTCAAAGACTGATGCTCATCTGAATTTCTTTCAACAATTGAGGCCTAAGTACCTCCTAATCCCACTCAAAGTTGCCTCTAGGGGTTTGGTTTGGAGAGGACTGTGTGTAGATGCTCACCTTGGAGACTCTCATCAATGACCAATTTGTGTGCTTGCCTGTGGACACTCCTCTCTTCCTTTCCAGTGTAGGAAATCTCTTACCCAGTATGTTGTGGTACAAGAGGAATAGGATAGGGGAATAACTCCACCTGCTAGCCAAGCATATTTCTAAATATTTTTTATTTTGATGCCCAGACTTCACATCTGAAGCTCAAAAGATGTGAAATTGACCATTATTTCTATTTTGTCCTGTCATCCATCCCCTGAGGTAAGGTGGAAGGACTAGAATTTGAATCCTATGCTGGAGAAGGGTGCAAGGAGCAATGTTATATTTCTCAAGTACATATCCATTGTATAATTTATAATTGATTGATAGATTAATATTTGTATTCTTTTTCTTTAAAAATGGGTTTTTAAATACTATCTCCTTCACTTACTTTCATATTTAATGAGGGTTCGAGTCTAGCCATATCCATTTAAATCTAAAATATATCCTCTGCTGTAAGACGACAAACTTTATAGCTACATGAGCCAGGTTCCAGTCTTAGAGAGTAAGACTATATGCCTTATCACTACTGTAACCTCAGGCAAAGCATTTATCCTCTCTGGGGCAATCTTATATAAAACAGGGATAATTATATTTGCCTCATCCTAATCCATATGATTTTTGTGAGCATAAAACAATGATGTGTGTATGTGCGCACGTACACGACCATATTGTTAATTGTAGGGCTCCACGTAAAGGTTAGTTATAATCTTTTCAATATTTTGTTTTCTCATTGGTTAATTTTAAGGAATTTAATATTTAAGAACTCTATTTAAAATATATTTTTGGGTACTGAACAAATATTTGGTTCTATTTATTTTCTTCAGATAATAGACACTCTTCTATCCTGGGGAAGTACATACATGTTTCATTAATAGTATTTCATAGAACATTTATCTCTAATTAGAGCTTACTGTACTTGGACAGCAACTCTGACTATACCAGAATACTTTATTTAATGAAATCCGAGCTCTGCAAGGTACTGATCACTAACTTTCATCTATCTGGTGATCGCTCTCCACACTAATTTGCTAAGTTCTTCTAAAATTTTCTGAATTGTTTGCCTTCTTTTTTGCTGATTTCTGCTGTAATTGTTCAGTGGATTTTCTGTTTGAAAAATAAAGTCCACATTCACAGTTCTTACTTTATTTATAAGGTGTATCCTTAGTCATTTTCTTCCAGCTCTCTATGACTCATTTTTCTTCATAATATTTAAAACATAATCATCCTCCACATTTTTTCTGCTTCAAAATTTTAATTTCTATTTACTTAGGAAACAATATGATATCTGGGATTTGTTTCCAAACAATCCCAGGGACTAGGGCTGGGGTAGTTTATGTGGGTGAAACTAGACTTTTCACGAGTAGATAATTTAAATTTTTCTGTATGGAAATATCTTTAAAAAGCAATTGATCTTTCAAAGGATTCTATTTTTTAAAAGAATGGAATAAAAAAATATATAAAAATCTATACCTTTAATTTATTTTAATCCCCAGCTTGCACTACCAAAAGTTGACTGAGGAATTGCCTAGGATAGTTTTCCCACTGAGGCAGTTTGTTGTGTGATATTATTATATAAGTTACTTATTCTATTATAACTTAGATTTCCTTAGATTTAAGTAGGTATGATCTTTTTAGAGGCTAAAAGACCAAGTCCTAGCCCTTAGACAGTCAGTTAATAAACTGAGTGAAGCTGGATGAGTCATTTAATATCTCTTGGTCTCAGCTTCCTCATCTCTGAAAATGAGGGCATTGAAAAAATATTTCTAGGGACATCTTTCACTGTGAATTTCTTTATACTTTGATTATATCTTGGCCTATTTATTTATTATGTTCTATTTCCCCTGACTACTCTGGAGGTTAGTAGAGGTGAATTTTCATCCCAGTTCTCCCACTGACTTGCTGGTTAATTTGATCAAGTTACTTACTCAAGTTTCTTCCTCTGAGGAAATAACTATCCCAGCCCAATGGCTTTCTAGTGAGAATCAAGAATCTGCTGAGATTTATTTATTTAGAGCATTTAGCATAGTACATGACATGTACAAAATGCTCAGTTAACTAATATTTGCAATAGCATAACCTCTCATAGGCCATTATTTTTTTTTCTTGGCTATATATATGTGTATATATATATATATATATATATTTTTTTTTTCTATTCACTATATTTCATAGATCATGGTTCAGAAGACAGGAAATAGAATTCTACAAAATATTTCAGGACGTAGATTTTTTTTTTTTATAATTTACATTGCAGTGGTGAAAGTAGCAAAATTATAGTCATTGAAAAGTAAATTTAAAAGATAAAAAATCATTTATTTTGATTGATCTATGTTGCATATTATCTGTGCAGTAAATGTTACTTGTTTACAAATAATGTCATGGTAAGTAAAGGCATATATCTGATTTTAGTTGGTTGAATGCCCCTGTTTACTCAAGTGAACTGACTTGTTAGTTTATATGATGATGTGCCTAGAACAGCCATGTCCTGGCATAGCGTGAATGATGTTACATGTGCATAGGTTAGTTGTTTGAGCTCTCAAGCCAGTAATTAAAGAAAAAATGCAGTATTTAAACAAGCAACATATGTACAATATAATTACCAGACAATCCATTGCTATGTGAAAGCGCTGAAAACAGCCTCTTAAAGAGTTAAAGCTGTCATTACAAATGTATTCAAACCTCAATAAAATCTTGCCTTTCCACCAAGTATTTTGCAAGAAAGTTATGTGTGTTAGATTATGTAGTCATTTCCTTGTTTAAGAAATTCTAAAGAAATTTAATCACAAAATTTTACTAATATAGAAAACATGGTTTCATTTTTGTCTACTCTTAATTTTTTAAACCATATGCATACATTTTCAGAAATGATATAAAGCATACTTTAAAAAATAACTATTTTCTCACATCAGCTCTGTTATTCTTCAGTTAAAGATCCTTGTATCTTCAAGAAACGAAGAGTGTATTGGTATGATGTACATATTTAAAATTTTCTTCCCAACAACATATTAAAAACTTGAATTCAGCACTGAAGAATAAAATATGCTTCAAAAACCCAGATCTGGGTTTGTTTTATAACTATTCTGATTCTTTTATATCCAAGATCAATTTTGTAGTTTGCTAAGATTTAAACAGTGTCACATAGGGAAGTCTGGGATAAGCTATATAACCTTGCTTTCCTTTTACCTGAGAATTTTACAGGCTTTATGGCAGTGTGGTCTGGCAGATTGTATATAAACAGATCATAAATCACAGCTGGGGAGGATGTCACTGGTTCCATGGCAGAAATGTAAGCCAAGTGAGCAGATGTCATGGAGAAAATTAGCATCTAACCAAGGTAATAAATGATCCCAAGCTTTGTGAAAAAAAATATTTCTAAATAATGAATATCTTTATATCCAATAAAACAGAAACACCATTAAAAGCTAAATTTAAAAATCTATCTTTTAAAGATTATATTTATAAATAATTGTTGATGTGGTTCACTAACATTTTTTTTTTTTTAATTTTTTAAATTCTATTCTTGTCTGCTTACATTCTTTTTATTTATGTATGTATGTATGTATGTATGGCTTTGTTGGGTCTTCGTTTCTGTGCGAGGGCTTTCTCTAGTTGTGGCAAGCGGGGGCCACTCTTCATCGCGGTGCGCGGGCCTCTCACTATCGCGGCCCCTCTCGTTGCCGAGCACAGGCTCCATATGCGCAGGCTCAGTAATTGTGGCTCACGGGCCTAGTCGCTCTGCGGCATGTGGGATCGTCCCAGACCAGGGCTCGAACCCGCGTCCCCTGCATTGGCAGGCAGATTCTCAACCACTGTGCCACCAGGGAAGCCCCCACTAACAGTTTTAAAAGGCCATAAAATTAATCAAACAACAAAAAAAGTACACTTAAAAAAATAATAGTTTTACTTTAAAATCATATTGAATGCTTCCTAAAACTTTTAAGAATAATGCTTCTAACAGAATTTTTAAAAGATATATTTTTGGCTTATTTTAAATATTTCATACTAATTCTAGAAAAAAAATAGAAAACACAAAGAATTTGTTTTAAACCATCCATGCCTCCACTATCCAGGCAAATTACTATGAAAATGTAGGCTTTTTTTTTCTAGTATTTTACATGAGTTTTAATGAAATAGTAAACAAAGAATATATATCATTTTCTATTCAATGTTTCTTATGCAACTAAATATTCTTCATCATTTTTAATAGTTGCATAATTTTTATTACATTGTATTTTTGTACCAAAGTCTATTTAATCATTTCTATAAGGCTGGCTATTCAGATTGTCTCTTCTACCCCTCTTTTTTACTTGACAAATATCATTGTAATAAACATGTATATCAGTCTTTGGCTGTATCTCGGATTATTTTCTAGACTAGATTCCCAGAAGAGGAATCGCCAAGTCAGAGGGCATGAACTTTTTTGAAGCTCCTGATGATACATATTTCTAAATTGCTTTCTGGAAAGATTTGTCCAATTTACAGTCCCACCAAGAAGTGTAAGAAATTGCCTAGATCATTGAACTCAATTGCTCTTTTGAAACAAAGCTTATGTCACTTAGATAGAAGCTGCAGGCCAGTCAACTACAAGTTCAAAAGCACTTCTTACAATTAAAATGTCCAGGAAAAAAATATGTTCAGTAGGAGCCTCATGGGATTCTCATACCCAAATGAACTCACCAAGTTCAGTCCCCAGCTTTGCTGTTTCCAAACCAAGGTTTGAACAGGCCCCTAGAGACTTAAGCTTTTTAACAACACTTACTGATTTATAAATCAGATGACATTTTAAAAAAATTTACACAGAGAAATATATATGCAAGTAGGCCAAAATACTAATTTTAGCAAGCCAATAAATTCCTTCTCTGATTGGAAAGTTTTAGAAAACTAAAATCTGAAGGTTAGTTTATAGTACAGAATCATTTAATAAAGTAATTCAGTGATAATAATGAGTTCCATTTTCAAACTATTACAGCCTAAAACATGCTTCTTTGCTATAGACTATATCCTCACATTGCTTGACCGACAAGTAATTGTTCTTTGACTTTTATTTTCTACTCTGCATACTGGGCATCACTTTTCACTTATGTTTGGGTGTTTATCAGTATGCAAGACTATATCAATTTTCATTAGGTTGGTATTTTGAAATCATTGTGCTGTCATCAGCAAAAATACAAGAAGAGCTTATAGCTGGTTGTCTACAACCATCTCAACTTCTGCAGGTTGTTTTTTTCTTATCAGTTGTTCACTCCAGAAATGAAATTATTAAAGCTTCCATGTTCTGGAGGTTCAAACTATTTGTGATATGCACCATTCTGTGCACTAATTACAATGTATGAAAATGCAATTAGTCTTAAATTTCACTTTTCAAAAATCATATTAACCTTTGACAGTGTGGTTCTTAAATTTGCAAACAGCCTAATTTTTAAATCTAGCGTTCAGTCTTAACAGAAATATGATATTGGACAAGTTTCTTAACCTCTCTAGGCCTCAGATTTGTCATCTGTAAGATGAAGCTAATAATCTTATAGTGTTATCGGGTACATATAAATGACAGACAGTGGTAAGCACCATACAGAAGATACTACATTGTATCTAATGGAAGGTGGAAACATGGGAAATATTGGCCTGGGATTTGAATGGTAGATACTATCTTCCTGTGTTCAAATGAGCCTAGGAAGACAACCTAAAGGTTAAAAGAAAAAAAAAAGAAAAAAGTGTTTTAGGTCAGGAACTTTGTTTAATAGAATCGCTAAAAAACAAGATTTTTTTCCCCAAGAGAAAGTTGACAAGGGTAGTGGAATTTCTGGAAGCCATATTATGTAAGGCATATTTAAAGAATAGGGAACATCTCAAGGAAGGCTTACTGGCAAGGAGCTGTATAGGAAATAATGTGAATGGATGGGAAGAAAATGCAGGAAGGCAAATTTTGGCACACTGTAAGAAAAGATGATCTAGAAACTAGGTTTTTCTAACAAGAAATGTGTTTCCTTATCACACCATGAATTTTCCATCACTCAAGACATTTACGTAGAGATTGTAAATGGGTACCTACATGTATTGGGAGGTTGCCCTGATACTTCCTGAGGTCCATTTCACTCTCCTGGTTCTTTCTCTAAACTTTTAAGTGGAGGAGAAAACGATGAAGCAGTGCTTTAGATAAATGTTTTATATTTCAAAACAGTCCTATCACTTTAATTATTTGCTCTTAAATATCAGTTTCTACAGATTATTTTCAAAGACTGGCTGTTTTTTCTTTGAAGCATCTTTATATCAGTGTGTAATATATTTGTGGGCTATCTAAAACATAAGATTGCTATCTTATGAGTTGTGTCCAAAAAAATACATCTTATATTTGTTTATGTCTTGCAAGATATTTCAGCTCAGCAAATGTTAAAATTATTTCTGATATGAAATAACTGAAACAAAAAGAGGTAGTATCAATTTATATCCAAGTACTCTTAGAGTCATATTTTGCTTAAGTGCTTTGAAACTTCTAATATCTGCCTCTATTAATATATAATTCTAAAATATCAGCCTGTATTCATATTATAAACTTTATAACATATTTTATTTCATAGTATGCTTTTCTAATTTTTTTGTAATTTATTAGAAAAAATGTTGTTTTCAGATTATAGACAGAAACTGAACTGTTAAATCCCTTCAGTTGTAGTGTTTTAAAATAGAAATAGTAGACATTTGTTATTTCCTTTCAGAAATGTCTGAAGTCTCAAGACAAATAGATGAATCATTCAAAACAAATTCCAGATGGTTGAGCCTGAAAAATATATGTTATTGCTGATTTAACAAGCAATATACATTGATTTATACAATTGGAATTTCCAGAGGGCACTGGCCTTAGGTGACACTTGATCCAGTGGGTAAAACCATGGCACCCAGTACCTGATTCTTCTGTCTCTGTGCTCAGCTTTTCACAGTATCAGCTTCATCATAAGACTCCTCTGAATGTTCCATGTCTATGTCCCCAACCTTACTCCCACACCACAAATCAAGGCTCTGCCTTCTTGGAGGTAAACTGGCTTTGACAGTTTCAAACTTCATGATTTTTATGCCACACCATTAGAATATTGAGTCTCTTCTAATTATTTGTTTAATACACGAAAAAGGAAAGGAAGCTTTTTTTTTTTTTAATTTCCAAGAAACCCCCCCAAATACTTCCTAATATCTCAAGGACCTTGATCAGGTTACATTTCAATCCCTGAACTACCCACTAAGGCCAGTGAATAAGAAATATTGATTTGCTTTAACTGATTAAGTTTACACCTGGGCTGGGTGTAGAACCAGTCCCACCCAAATCATCTGAGTTCAGAATAAGGTTTGTAATGCAGGAAAAAAAAATAATCAAGGTATGCTTCAAGAAAAATAAATTCGAATGGACCTAGCGTAGCAAACAAAACAACAAATTCACTCTACATATGGATTACTGTTCCCAAAGATTCCTTCCAGTTCCTAACAAAGAGCACCTTGGATATTCACCCCTCTTAACTTTAACTACTCCAGGTTTATAATTGTAAGTTCTTTCAAAAGCTTTGAAAAAAAAAAAAATTAGCACCATATTAAGTCAATTAAAATTTGATAATTACAATTTTCATGATTATTTGTTTACTTATGGAATTAAGTTTTTCCAGTTACATAAACTATTTCTATCTTTTGTAGATTCTCAAAGATATTTGTTCAATTTTTAAAAAAGAAGTAAAAATACTGAAGTGAGAAATAAAAAGTAAAAAAAGGAGGAATTTCACATATATAACAAATATTAGCACTCTTTCTGTTGGAAAAGAATTTGTAAAAACTTTGCAAAATAACCACAAGAAAAATACAAAAACTATAAAATCAACAGATCTACAAAAGCTCTTCATTCTGAAACCATAGGTAGAAATCAGATGAACAACTCTGTTTTAGCATGTCCTAAATAGCTCTCAAATGTCATACCTGTTTACACATAAATTTTAAATGCCCTTAGCAGTAGGTCTCGAAGTGTGAGCTGCCTGCATAAGAATTATTTAGGAGGGTTAATTAAAATGAACATTCTTATGTACACTTAGGTTTGAGGGTCTCCTGATTTATAAATCCTACACTATGTATTTGATTCTTGGTGCCCCCAAATGTTGTCAGTATCAGTGGGCCACTATGCTAGAGTTCTTCCCATATCTAATAATGTTTTTGATATCTTGTGAAGATATTTGTGTTTGTTTAAGTAAGATAATTTGTTACTGAGCATGTGATCAGGGGGCACAGTATAGGCAGGGGACACAGGATAACCTAATGAGTTGAACGCAATTTATGTCTTTAGACTGCCAAGTTTTAAATTCTGATCCCAACACTTCTTAGCTGTATGTGCTCAGGAAAGTTCAGTGATCTCTCTGAGTCTTGGTTGACTCAGGAGTGAAATATAGAAAAATATTAAATTCTAAGTTTTATAAAATC